>NC_056737.1:937620475-937737975 GCF_019279795.1 Protopterus annectens
CTAAGGCTATGTCTCCTTCCTCGGCTCCACTGGTCTCGGAGCCGCAGGAAGTCTAGTCTGTTTCAGGGTCGGCTTCTTCGACTCCACGGTCGTCGGCACCGAAGGAGGTTGCTGTGGTTCTCGAGCCTGCTTCGGCTCCGATCCCTTTGGAGCCGACTCGGAGCCATTCCCCCAGTCTTGTCTCAGTTCTGACAGAGAAGGTTTCTCGACCCCCTTCTGTCTCCTCCAAGTCCTCCAGGCTGTCTGATTCGGATGTGGATAGGGTGGTCCAGAGGCTCCTCCAGTCGCCAGTGTTAACTAAATTATTTTCGGCTCCAGAGCCAGCCACGATATCGGTTCCGTTTCTTCCTCCTCCGACAACCTCGGTGTCATTGGAGCCGGAGTCTGCCGAATCGAGTGAAGTCCTTGGGTCGGCTCCGAAACCTCCTGCTAGTCTTTCGGATCAGACCTTGGCTCCAACCTTTTCCATCCCTTCTACAGGTTTCGGTACTTGGGTGTCCTCAGTCGAACCCGAGGGGGATACATCAGGGCTTCAGGTTTCGGTTCCGAGTCTCCCCCTTGGTGCTTCGGCTAGGGGTACCCTGTCTCCGGTCATGGTCTCGGAGGCGGGTTTTTCATCTGATTCTGGTGGACTTGCCTTCGAGGCTATGAGGAGTGCACTGGCCAAGTCCGTAGTGACTTCACCTGAATCAGCAACTCCATCCCCATATGCTGCGACTAGAGCTTCTGGTGCCCCACTATCTCTGGACAGCAGGGCTTCTAGGCCTGAGGATACCTCCATGTGTGGTCCCCTGCTTTCTGAGGGCCCTTCAGAGTCCGTGCCTGAGGAGCCACCCAGGAAGAAGTTGTGTAAGAGGAAGCACATAAACTCCCCAGATGAGTCTGTCACCTCGGACACCGACCTCGATGATGCAGAAGGGTCCCCAAAGTCGTCCTCTGATGATGTCTCGTTCTCCGATATCCTGGAGAGCTTGAGACAGCGGGGTGACTGGCCATCCAGGAACCCTTCTGAGGAGGAGTCGGTCTTCCTCAAGGCCTTCGGAGCCCAGCCATCCACCTCCTGGGTGTTTCCACCCTTCAATGAATTATTGGATCTTATTTGTCGAAGGGTGTGGGAACACCCTGACTCTGTGGAGCCAGTTCCTAGCTGCCCCAATAAGTTCTTATCTGCACCTCCTGGAAAAGAATTTTTGACCAAGGGGAGTACCTGTGGATACTATGGTGGTGGCGTCTGCCACTCAGCAGGACCTGGCAGAGGCTTCTACTTCCATCCATCCTCCTAATAAGGAGTCTAGGAGTATGGATAGGTATGGGAAGCGTACCCTGTCTTCAGCGACCTTTACCTTGCGGTCGCTGAATTACTTGCGTCATTTTACGCGGCTCCAAAGGGATCTCATAAAGGAGTTGGGAGATACCCTGTCGAGTAACTTGCCTGAGGTGTTGCCCCAGTCTGTTAAGGCCCAGCTGTCTACCCTTTCTTCCATCTTCAACTCGTCCATGAGGCTCATATCTTATGCAGCTGAGAGGGCGGGTAGAGCAGCGAGTTCGGGCGTAGCCCTTAGAGGCAAGCTTGGATGCGCTTGTGTCATTTTGTAGAGGCTTTCAAGTCTTCTTTCACGGACGCCCCATTCGACAGGTCCTCCCGGACACCCTCACTAGATGTGAGCAGGAGGGTAAGACTTTGTCTGCCGTTGGGGCCTGTTTTTCGCTTCCCACTAGACCTTATCCCAAGGCTCAGAGGGGAGAGAAAATGTGGTTCAGAAAGTCTCAAAAGTCTTCCCATGCCCATCAAAGTGACCTCCCCTCCAGGGGCAGTGAAGGGGGGAATTTTAATGGAAGGCGTCGCCCTAGAGGCGGTGGAGGCCCCGCCAATACAGGAGACCGCAAGTCCTTTCGTGGTTCCTTCTACCAACGTCCCTGAGGGATTACCCGACTGTGCATCTCCGGAGCCAGTCGGGGGTCGTTTTTTGGAGCATCTTCAGGCCTGGGAGTCCATCACTCAGGATCGATGGGTGCTTCGTATCATCACCAGAGGTTACACCATTCCCTTTATCCGTCTCTCCCCCCCCCCCCCGCCATCAAGGAAAATCCCGGAAGTTCCACCCAGTCAACGGGATCAGGCAGCAATAGAGGTCTCAAAGCTGCTAGAAAAAGGAGTCATCCAACCAGTCCCCACAGACCAGATCGGATTAGGAACTTACTCAAGATTATTTTTGGTGCCAAAAAGAACAGGGGACTTGAGACCCATTCTGGATCTCAGCCGTTTAAACCGCTTTGTAAAGAAGTCCAAGTTCCGAATGGTCACGCTGCAGTCCATTTTCCCCTTGCTGGAAAAAGGAGTATGGATGTGCTCCATCGATCTCAAGGATGCCTATTATCACATCAAGATAAACAAGGCTTCCAGGAATCATTTACGCTTCCGGCTGGGAGCCAGTCATTTTCAATTCCGGGCCCTGCCCTTTGGTCTCACCGCAGCCCCCAGGATGTTCACCAAATGTCTGGCAGTGGTGACAGCTCACCTGAGACGTCTAGGATTCCAGGTGTTTCCTTATCTAGATGACTGGCTCCTCACCACCCCCACCAGGCATCTACTTGTTCAAGCCATGAGAGCTACTTTCGAATTGGGGCCATCTACTAGGGATTTCATTCAACTGGGCAAAATCTGTATTGCTGCCATCACAGTGTGTTGCCTTTATTGGCACAGAGCTAGACTCTGTAGAAATGCGAGCTTTCCTGCCGGCAGAGAGAATAAAAGTGTTACAGGCCCAGGTTCTGGCTTTACTACCCCGGGAAAAGGCCCAAGCCAGGATGGTTCTTCAGTTGTTGGGATCAATGGCGGCTACCATTCTTCTAGTTCCGCTAGCCAGGTTACACATGCGAATACTTCAGTGGCTCCTTTCGGCCCAGTGGTCATATCAGGAACGTCGCTTGTCCCATCCGATTCTCATCACGGAGAGATGCCGGCAGGATCTGCGTTGGTGGCTTCTCTCGTCCAACCTGAATCAAGGGAGATCCTTGAGCCCCTCGTCCCCTATTGCCACAGTAACCACGGACGCCTCCCAGATAGGGTGGGGGGGCATTATCTGGGCGAGACAGTTCAAGGTACGTGGCAAGACCACGAGGTTCACTTGCATATCAATGTTCTGGAGATGAGAGCAGTGCTTCTAGCGTTGCAGGCACTTCACAGCTCTCTTCCCAGGGGAACGATTGTGATTCTTTCCGACAGTATGTCAGTTGTCTGGTATCTGAACAAGCAGGGAGGAACCAAGTCCTACCCCCTTTGCAGGGAGGCCATGAGAGTGTGGAATTGGGCGATCGCTTCCCAGCGCTTTCTAGTGGCAACTCACATTCCGGGGAAGTCCAATGTGATAGCAGACAGGCTGAGCAGAGCTATTCTGATGCCTCATGAGTGGTCCCTGAATGATCGAGTGGCTGCTCAGATCTTCTCCAGGTGGGGCCTTCCCTGCTGCGACCTCTTTGCCAGCCCCCTGAATGCGAAGTGCAGCAGTTTTTTCACTCTGATCCCCCCACAGGGGGAGTCACCCAGGGATGCTCTAGTCCACAATTGGCCCTCTGGTCTGCTCTATCCCTTCCCGCTGGTCCCTCTTCTGCCAAGAGTGATTCAGACGGCTACCTGCTTGGGAAGCAAGATGATTTTGATTGCACCACTCTGGCCCCGTCAAGTTTGGTTCCCCTTCCTTCGGAAGTATGCGGTGGATGGTCCTTGGATTCTGGACCCAGCTCCAGACCTATTGACTCATCAGTCAGGACAGCTCCATCCATCCCTACTAACTCTCAAGCTCGCTGCCTGGCTTCTCCACTTCCGACCTTAGTCAGACAGCATATCCTTACCCCGGAAGTAGTACATATTCTGTCCTCCTCCCACAAGTCTTCTACTAGGAAAATATACTGTATTAAATGGAAGAGATTTGCAATTTGGGCTCAGCAACGTGATCTTGATCCCCTTACAGCCCCTGTGTCGGCGGTGTTAGATTTCTTAGCAACACTTTTTAGACAGGGTTCGGCTGCCTCCACTATAAAGGTTCAGTTGGCAGCAGTCTCTAATTATCATGTTACATATGAGCCTTCCCTCATGGGTCATAAGCTGTGTAAAGCCTTTCTGAAAGGAGCCTGGTTGCTTCGCCCTCTGGTTTCGCAACCCATTTTGCCATGGGATTTAAATGTGGTGCTCAGAGCTTTAACGTCTTCTCCCTTTGAGCCGGCAGCCTCTTGCGAACTGAAATTTTTGTCATGGAAGACTGCCTTTTTGGTAGACATAACTTCAGCCAGAAGGGTATCGGAGCTTCAAGCCCTTTCTGTTAAACCTCCTTATTTGATTTTTCATAAGGACAGAGTATCTCCGAGACTTAATCCTTCCTTTCTCCCTAAGGTCTCTTCTGCCCTTTGTCTCCACCAGTCTATTGAGCTTCCGGTCTTTTTTCCACGGTTTTCCAACAAAGCAGAAAACAAATTTCACCAGTTGGATGTCCATAGACAACTGAGGTTTTATTTAAATAGGACACAACAGGAGAGGACATCAGATCAGTTGTTTGTGTCCTTTTCGGACAATAGAATTGGCAGATCTGTAACTAAGGGCATCATAGCTAAGTGGATTAGGGACTGCATCTCATTTATTTATGCATTAGCGGGTAGGCATCTTCCCTTTCCAGTTAAGGCACATTCTACCAGGGCTATGTCAACTTGGTGGCTTTTCATGCTAGACTATCCATAGATGAGATATGTGCAGTGGCTACTTGGACTTCTCCACATACCTTTATTTCTCATTACAAACTGGACGTGGCCTCTAGAGGTCGGGCTTCCTTTGGTTCCACAGTGCTCAGGAGTGTTTTCCAGTGAGCCTCCCAGGATTTAGGTGCTAGGGACGCTGTCCCGTCAGTAATGAATGTAGGCGAGATAGTATCACATTACATCTTTTAGTTATGTACTTACCATAACGATAGATGTATGTGATCCATCTCGCCTACATTCTTACGTACCCGCCCTCCTTCCCCCTACCTGTTGGACTTGGAGGAAACTTGTATTCTGATCCCTCTGAGGATATTATTTTTTCTCTCCTCGTACATATATATCCTTGTGGTGTCGTGTGGTGTATGTGGGAAGATATTATTGGAGCAAACAAGATCTGGGGGTTTGGGCATGGTGCATGCTGGGATACAGGGTTAGCCCAGCCAATAAGAGACTTCGTGCTAGTTATAACGGCCGAGTCGGAGCCGATTCTCGGCTCTGATCTCATCAGTAATGAATGTAGGCGAGATGGATCGCATACATCTATCGTTATGGTAAGTACATAACTAAAAGTTTTATAATATTAAGTATTTGGGCCATGCTTTTACACTCATATGCTTTTCTCACCTGTAATTGTTAACAGAATTAGAATGTTTACTTATTTCTGAGGTAATAAATGGTGTTAAGTTGTCTATCTCGCCTTCATTCTTGCTGGTTGGGATCGGAGCCGATCCTCGGCTCTGACTCGGCCATCTTCAATAGCTCGAAAGCTGTTTACTGGCTCGAGGCTACCCCATATCCCATGATGCCTGGCGCTAGTTACCCAGATCTCGTTTGCCGCTTCAGACTGCGAGGTTGTCTTACTCGCTCAGGCTCGTATACTTATTGTTTATTTAGTTATACCTGCTAACTTGTTTTTCTTGTGTGTGTGTGTGTGTGTGTGCATTGTTTAACCTTGGTCTGTGTGTGGTAACATGTCCAATGATACTAAAGTGTCCGGATTCAAGAAGTGTGACTCATGCTGTCAGAAGATGTCTCTGACAGATGGTCACACTTCTTGTGTCTACTGTCTGGGAGTGGTGCACCTGCAGGACTCTTGTTCAGTCTGTCATGCTTTCAGCCCAAGGGTCCTGCAGGAGCACAAAAATAGGTTAATCCTTCGGGGTTTGCTTAAACCACAGGATTCACCGGCTAAGGCTCAGCCTGCGAAATCCTCCAAGCCACCCAAGTCTTCGGCTCCTAGTTCTGTGCTGTCGTTGGGTGAAACACCACCATCGGCCTCTGCTCTGGCCAACACGTACTTCGGAGCCATCCGTGAGTCGAAAGAGTTCTAGGTTTCCCTCCTTGGAGTCGATACGCTCGGCTCCACGGTCACCACTGCTCCAGTCTGAGCGCAGTCATAAGTCCTCCCACTCCTCTTGGTCCTCTAGACTTTCAGATCATGATTTGGAGAGAGTGGTCAGCAGGTTGCTGAAATTGCAGGCCCTAGCAAAAATGTTGTCCAGCTCCCCTCATCAGGTGTCTGCTCCGTCCACTTCTGCAGATATTCCTCCTCCGACTCCTCCCTTGAGTTCGGAGCCGGAGTTCATTGGGGTTCGAGTCGTGGAACCGTCGGCTCCGATACCTTCTCCTTTGGTACCGTCATCGGCTCCGATCTCATCTTTGGTCCCATCCTTGGAGGGATCTGGGCGCCGAGTCTGCCTCGTCGGCACTGATTGGGCAAGTGGCATTGGACCCTTTTCTGACCCCGCTCTCCCCCTCGGAGCTTCGGCGCAGGTGAGCTCGGCTCCTACATCAGCTTCGGAGCCATCCCCCTGGGTGCGGAGAGGGATTCCGATTTCTTCGGAACCGGAGTCTTCTTTGCATCCTGGCAGGGACGCCTTCGAGGTCATGAGGAGTGTACTGACCCCTGAACCAGTCCCACGATCAACCCCATCGGCTCCTCCCCTATGGTGCCAGCGTCTGCCTCTGCCCCTCCTCCTGACCCCAAGCATGGGGAACCAGCGCTACAGGGCATCCTTTTGGGTGTTTCTTCCTCTTCCGAGGCCTCCCCTGATCACTCGGAGGAACCACCTCATAAGAGGAAGTGTAAGAGGAAGCACGTTGACTCCCCTGAGTCTGTCACATCCGATACCGACTTAGAGGATTCAGAAGGGTCCCCTAGATCCCCCTCTGAAGATGTCTCCTTTTCCGACATCCTTGAAATCCTTAAGCAGAGGGAGAACTGGAATACCCTTGCCCCTTCCGAGGATGATTGGTATTTCTGGACGCATTTGGTTCCCGACCCTCCACCTCCTGGGTGTCTTCGCCTTTCGACCCACTTATGTCTGTGGTGGCTCGGAAGGCGTGGTCAGCTCCAGACACAGTGGAACCAACCCCCAGGAGACCTGCTAAATTTATAACTGCACCTCAGGACAAATAGTTTCTAACTAAGGGCATACCTGTTGATGCCATGGTGGTAGCAGCAGCCACAAAGAAGGAGATGGCCGAAACTTCGTCATCTGTCCATCCTCCTAACGAGTCTAGGACTATGGACAGATATGGGAAGTGAATATTTGCTTCAGTGACCTTCTCTATGAAGTCTCTGAATTATTTGTGCTATTTCACCCGCCTTCAGAGGGATCTCCTTAAAGAGCTTGGGGATACCCTCCAAGATCCATCAGCTGAGGGGGCTCAAGCCAAGGTGTCCTCCCAGCTGGCGACACTGAATTCAGTTGTTAACTCCTCCATGCAGCTCATTTCTTATGCAGCCGATGGTGCGAGTAGAGCCACAGGCACAGGCGTTGCCCTTAGGAGGCACGCATGGATGCGGCTATGTAATTTTGCAGACCCCTTCAGAGCGTCTTTCACCAATACCCCCTTTGACGGTTCCGCTCTCTTTGGACCACAGGTGAAGGACACACTAACCAGGTGTGAACAGGAAGGCAAGACTCTCTCTGCCATGGGAGTCCGTTTTTTCACTCCCTCCAGACCATACCCCGAGGGTCAGAAGAGTGGAAAAATGTGGTTCCGCAAATCCCAAGGAGCCTTGCCTGACACACGTGGCGAGTTCCCCTCCAGGGGCAGAGGAGGGAACAATGATAGACGTCGCCCTCATGGCAGAGGGGGTCTGCAGAACCAGGGCAGCAGAGAATCCTTCTCTGAGAAGCCCTTTCAGCATCCCTAAAGGGTTGCCCGGCTGCCCACCTCTGGAGGCAGTCGGGGGAAGACTTTCACTGTACCCCAAAGCCTGGCAGAATCTAACTCGAGACAAGTGGGGAAAGTCGATCATATCCGGAGGTTACAGAATTCCCTTTGCTCAATCCCCTTTACCGTCAAACAAGTCCCCTGCACCCAATCTAAGGGACCAAGCAGCCAACGAAATTTCAAAGCTGCTACACAAAAGGGTCATCCAGGAAGTCCCAGCAGACCAGATCGGATCCGGAGCTTACTCAAGGTTTTTTTTGGTGCCAAAAAAGACAGGGGACTGGAGACCCATTCTGGATCTCAACAGACTAAACAGGTCTGTACAAAGAACAAAGTTTTGGATGGTCATGCTACAGTCCATTCTACCCTTCTTGGGTCAGGACGATTGGATGTGCTGCATAGATCTTCAGAATGCGTACTACCACATCAAAATGCACTGGCGCTCCAGACGATTCCTTCGCTTCCGGCTGGGGGTCAGTCATTATCAGTTCAGAGCTCTGCCTTTGGTCTCACCACAGCCCCCAGGGTGTTCACCAAATGCATGGCAGTGGTTACGGCTCACCTGAGACATCAGGGATTCCAGGTGTTTCCATATATAGACAACTGGCTCCTCACTGCTTCCACCAGGCATCACCTTCTGCAAGCAAGGGACTACACTATCAAAACTTGCTCCAGGCTATGCATCACAATATATTTCGAAAAATCTACATTGTTGCCCTGTCAGCATATCACTTATATAGGCGCAAATCTAAATACAAGGAACATGTTTGCGAACCTTCCACCAGACAGGGTATCACTAATTCGCCAGCAAGTACAGATCTTATTAACATGCAAAACGATTCAAGTCAGGTTCATCCTCCGAACACTGGGTTCCATGGCATCAGCAATTCTTCTTGTCCCCCTGGCCCGTTTTCACATGAGAATCCTCCAGTGGCTTCTATTCACACAGTGGTCCTACCAACAGCTTCCCATGTCTCACAAGATTATGATCACAGAAGCATGCAAGAAGCACCTCGCTTGGTGGATGGTCTCCCCATCAGTGTCCCAGGGCAGACCGTTTGTGCTATCCCCTCCAGTCGTCACATTGACCACGGATGTCTCCCTGATAGGGTGGGGGGGGCATAATAAGGGCAGGACAGTCCAAGGCACCTGGCAGCCTCACAAGTACCATTTGCATATAAATGTCTTGGAGATGAGAGCCGTGCTTTTAGCATTGCAAGCCCTTCAGGACTCTCTCCCTCCCGGGACCATTGCAATTCAAACGGACAATATGTCAGTGGTGTGGTACATCAACAAGCAGGGCGGAACCAGGTCCTATCCTCTATCTCGAGAAGCACTCAGACTCTGGCAGTGGGCGATCTCTTCCCAACGTGTTCTGATCGCAACTCACATCCCTGGGAGTTCCGACGTCTTTGCAGACAGGCTCAGCAGAGCAATTCTCATGCCTCACGAGTGGTCTCTGAATCAGGTAATTGCGGAACAAATCTTTCGCAAATGGGGGCAGCCTTGCTGCAACCTGTTCGCCACACCTTTCAACAGCAAGTGCAGCGAATTCTTCTCCCTTCTTCCACTTCCCGGCCCCTCCCCCAGAGACGCTCTAGTCCACGATTGGCCTCAGGGACTTCTTTATGCTTTCCCTCCATTTCCCCTAATACCCAAACTCATACAGAGAGCAACTGCGTTGGGTTGCAAAATGATCCTCATTGCTCCCTACTGGCCTTGACAGATATGGTTCCCATTCCTGCATCATTACCTTCTCGAGCAGACTTGGATTCTGGACCCTATTCCAGATCTACTGATTCATCAATCGGGCAGGCTGCATCAATCCCTTCAAACACTCCAGCTCACAGCTTGGTTGCTCCACTTCCAATCTTAGCCAGGCTTCCTAATATTTCCTCCTCTGTGCGCTAAATTATTATCTCATCACACAAATCCACAACTAGGAAAACTTATGCTAGCAAATGGAAACGTTTTTCTTGCTGGGCAGAGGCTAAGAATATAGATCCCTTTTCAGCCCCTGTCCACGAGATTTTGGAATTTTTAGCGGAACTCTTCCATTCTGGTTCCGCGTCTGCTACAGTCAGGGTTCAGTTAGCTGCCATTTCAAATTTTCACATTGGGTTGTCTTCTAACAACATCATTTCTCACAAGCTGTGTAAAGCCTTCCTCAAAGGAACCACTCTGCTTAGGCCCCCAGTGAGGGATCCCCCACCTCCATGGGATTTAAATTTGGTGCTGGCTTCCCTAATCTTGCCACCTTTTGAACCTGCAGCATCTTGCTCCATTAAGTTTTTATCCTGGAAGACTCTCTTTCTGGTAGCCATTACTTCTGCCAGACGGGTTTCGGAGCTTCAGACTCTATGTATTCGTCCTCCAATCCTTCCTTCCTAAGGTCTGTTCACAAAATAATTTAAATCAGTCCATAGACCTTCCTGTCATCTTTCCTAATCACACCAATAAGGCAGAATATAAATTGCACCAGTTAGATGTTCACAGGCAACTGCGTTTTTATTTGCGTAGGACAAAGGACATCAGGAAGTCGGACCAACTCTTCCTTTCCTATGCTGAGGGCAGACATGGCCTTCCAGTCTCAAAGGTAACATTATCTAGGTGGTTGTCTCACATTATTTCATTCATTTACCAGCTGAGAAACAAATAATTATTTATCAAACCAAAAGGCTACTCTACTAGGGCATTGGCCAACTCAGTGGTCTTCCAATCTAGGTTGCCCATGGAATCTATCTGTGCAGCTGCTACATGGGCTAACCCACATACCTTCATTTCTCATTATAAACTAGACATTGCTTCCAGAAACCGAGCTGATTTTGGCTCCACTGTTCTGAAGAGTCTGTTCCAATGAGCCACCCAGGATAGTAGGTGCTAGGGACGCTGTCCCAACCAGCAAGAATGAAGGCGAGATAGACAACTTAACATAAAGAAGTTATGTACCTACCATAACGTTCCATGTTAGTTGTCTTTTCTCGCCTTCTTTCTTGCGTCCCACCCTCCATCCTCCTATCCTAGTGGATCGAGAGGAGCTCCCTTTTCAGATTTCATTGGCTGAACCTTCTCTGGTTGTCCTTTTCTGCTTAAGATAGCTTCACAGTTAGGCCCAGGGGGCCACTAGGGCAGTTTTCTTCCTTAGTTATGTCTGGAAAAGCTTTTTCAAATGAGATCTGGGTAACTAGCGCCAGGCATCATGGGATATGGGGTAGCCTCGAGCCAGTAAACAGCTCTCGAGCTATTGAAGATGGCCGAGTCGGAGCCGAGGATCGGCACCCATCCCAACCAGCAAGAAAGAAGGCGAGAAGAAGACAACTAACATGGAACGTTATGGTAGATACATAACTTCTTTTTCTGTGATATGTCTGACTAAATGTTTTAGGTTCATAGGTTGGTACTAGGCTATCGGCCTTAAGGCCTATGCAAGCCTAGCCATAACAATTCCCTGGAAATTTTTTTGCACAATATTTACTTCTCTGGGCCCCTGTCTAGCAGGGCGACTGACATGATCCCCGGGGTGAAGTTCGTATCTCCCATCCAATCATCAAGGTTCCTTTTGAAGAGGGTCAATGAGGTGCTCTGCTTGACATGTATGGGCAGTCTATTCCAGAGTATGGGGAGTCTCTGGGTCAGGAACCTATCCTTCCAGCATGTTTTGTTCATTGTGATGATAAGGTTTAGATCCTTGGAGCATGTGGCTCTGAGGGATTGGGATTTCTTTAAGTGGAGCTTGTCCAACAGCTCAGGGTTTGACATGGCCTTGTATGTTAAGCAGAGATCGCCTCTGAGTAGACTATATGCCACAGAGTATAGCTGGAGTTTTTTTAGACTGTCAGCATATGGCATCTGCTTTAGGCCTGTGATTCTTTTAGTGAGGTATTTCTGTGGCCTTTCCAGCTGTTGCAGATGTCTTGTGAGGTACATACCAAATGGGGCATTATACTCTATAATGGGTCTAATGAGGGATGAGTACAGTGGGACAATGACCTCCTTTTTTCTGGATGAAAAGTCCTTAGTGATGAGGTGTGCTACATAGAAGGATTTCCTGACTGTTGTGGTGATGTGGTTATCAAAAGTGAAACCACTGTCCACTTGTGTCCCTAAGTCTCTCATCACACTTTCGATGTTTAGTGTCCTGCCACCTATGTGGTAGTTCATGGGTACATGTTTTTTTCCAAAGGGGATGACTATACATTTCTTGGCATTAAGCTTGAGCCCATGGCTCTGGCACCAGGAATCTGTTTCTGTAAGGCCCTTTTGTAGAATATCCACATAATTTGGGGATTCAATAATGGCTCCCAGTTTGCAGTCATCTGCAAACTTTGTTAGCCAGAGTCCCTTAGTGTTGGCCTGTACGTCAGAGAAGTAGATGCCAAACAAGAGTGGCCCCAGGGCTGAACCCTGAGTTACTCCACTTGTCACTTGTCTGGAGTTGGATTTGGAGTCGGCTACTTTTACAGTCTGGGATCTGTCAGTAAGCCAGTTGGCAATACATCGAGTGACATAGGGATTTATGCCCAGCTTAGTAAGTTTATCTATGTTTCCAGAGTGGGGGATGGTGTTGAAGGCCTTGGCGAGGTCCAGATAGGCTGTGTGGACCTCCTTACCCTCTTCCATAGCTCTGGAGACCGATTCGAAGAAGTCAATCAGATTCAGGAGGCAGGATCGGCCCTTCACAAACCCAAACTGGGTGGGGTCCAGTGTCTGGAGGTTGCCAATGTCTTTGTTTATAAGTTCCATGATAATGTGTTCCATGCCCTTGCAGATCAGGCTTGTCAGACTGATGGGACGGTAGTTCCCGGGATCCAAGGTGGATCCTCCCTTGTGGAGCGGGATAACTGTAGCTGTGCGCCAGTCAGTGGGCATGAAGCCTGAGGTGAGGCTATGATTAAACATGACACTTAGGTGGGGTGCCAGCTCATTTTGTAGTTCATGTAGTACACAGCCCGGGATGTCATCTGGTCCCATGGATGCTGTATTCTTAGCTTTGGAGAGTGCTGTTTCTACCTGTGTGGCTGTGATTATCAGAATTTTGCAATCCTTTGGTATTGAGATGGGCCCTTTAGGGGGTGAGAGGGGAGTGAAGTTGGCACTAAATTGATCTGCCAGGATATTGGCAATATCCTTGGGATCAGTATATTTAATGCCATTTTGTTGTAGCTCAGAGCAGATCTGAGCATTGCCATTTAGATTCTTGACATAACTATAGAATGCCTTGTGGTTGTCTTTGGAATCTTTGGCAATTTTATTTTCGTAACTAGCTTTTGAGGATTTTATGAGGGATCTCAGCTTCTTACTGAGGCTGGTGAGGGAGTTTTTTTGCATCCTGGGATTTTCCTCTTTTCTGCAACAGTTTCTTCCTTCTGTTGTATAGTTTGTTTATAGCAGGGGACCACCAGATTGGCTTCCTTTTTTTGAAGAAGAGCATCTTGGTTCTATTTGGGATGGCACGATTCGTGCACGAGTGGATGTGCTCGTACAGTGCCTTAGTGTAGGATTCTACAGTCGAACTTCCAGATCCCGTCTGCGTGGCTGTTGTGAAGTTTGTCACTTCTGACTTCATTAGCATGAAGTTGGCTTTGGAGAAGTTTTTTAAGGAGGTTTCCTTATTTGGGGGTGGGGGTGGGATGTGGATGTCAAGGGTGATTTGCTTATGGTCAGACCTGACCAATGAGGGAGTGACCACTGGTGTGGAGCATCTGTCTCCCATGTTGGTAATGACCAGGTCTAGGATATTGGAGCCCCTGGTGAAACAATGGATTAGTTGATCCAGGGCGTTGGAATTTATGAATTCCAAGAACCGTTGGGAAAAGGAGTTGGTACTCTCCCAAACCAAGTAAAAGAAGTAGCTTTTCCAAAAATAATCAAGCTCCAGCTAATGAGTAACTATGGTGGGAATCTGGTCACCTTACTCACATCTCACTGTGGATGGGCAGAGCTGATAGCAGATGGGAGGTCCACTCACCAAAAAAGGAGAGTACTCTCTTGACCACTATGAACACCGATGCTGAGGGGTAGCCCAAAACCACCCCAGTAGGAGCTGAGGTGTTCAAACCAGGTGGTGGATCAAGGTATCTGGCCCAGCTCTGCTTCAAGGCTGAGGTTAAACTATCTAGCACAGAAACTCTGAGAAGAAGGAAAGGCTCCAGTAATTGAGGTCAAGCCCCTACTCTCATATCAGACACCTATGTTTCAGCTCTGAGAACTACCTGGATCTGAGGGGCTCAGAACTGGATGGATCAGAGATATTGCTGCAGTGGAAGATGACCAAGTCTTTGGCTCTAAAACAATGCAAAGTCACGGCTCATACCAAACAGGACCACTGTTTATTACAAAATGTTAAGTGTAAGTGCTTTCGTACAGTATAATTGAACTTCATCAGAAGTATTCACAAAGTGTGACTGTGTGTGGTTTTTGTCCCACCTGACTGACATTGTTAATTTCTTCTTGGTTTTTGAATTGGTTTTGGTTTGGTTATAAGTCTTTGGATCTGACAAGGACAACTCTTGGATGAAGCTCAGATCCAAGCTTCCCAAACCTAGAAGACTGATCAGGGTAAGCGTGACCCACAGGTAAGGGGGAAGCTTATAGGTCCAACAGGGGTCAGAGCCAGGAGAACCCCCAACTGAAATTGAGTCTTGAAGAGCTTCCTTATCGTCCACTGCAGATCTGCTTCTGTTAGACTGGACTGATCTAACAGTGGAAGAAGTTGAAGAAGGTCTGGAATATCTCTGTACTGGTCTCTCCTGTAAGAAGGGGTAACACAGTCTAGGGAAAACTGGCTTTAGAGCAACTCTTGGCTCTGGTAAAGTTGGAATTTGAAGCCCTATAACTATTGGATCTGAAGAGGTGGTTTGATCAGAAGGTTTTGAAAGTTTCAGGGTCAGAGCCAAAGAAGCCAGAGAAGAGTAAGAGTGGTTGGGGATAATGCTTCCTAGTTTCTTTGCCCTTTCCCCTGAGCTTGTCACAGCTTTTCTTCCCTTTTTAATCTGTTGGAGGATTTCACAGACAGGGATGCTCCAGGAGCAGAAGTTGAAGATTGAGACTAGTCTCTCACAAGGCTGGGAGAGGTCCCTTCAAAACCAGTTTGTTACTGTGTTCAGTAATGGCATGCTGACCAAACACTATGCAGATAGCACACTCCTCGTTAAGATGGGCCATACCTAAGCAGTATACACACTTCTAATGAGCATCAGAGTTAAGGATTTTGTGACCACAGGCCACACATTTTTTGAAACCTTATGATTTTGTAGCCATAGCTAAAAGAAAATCATCAGTACCAGAAAGATAATAATAATAATAGATTACACCACATGAAAAAGATGAGGGAGAGCGAGAGAGACAGGTGCCAATAGTGTGACCAGAGAAAAAAAAGCTTTGTTTTGTTTTTATTCTTTGGTATGGGTAAGGGTTTCAGAAGAAGAAATATGAAGAAATATGAGAAAGGAAGAATATATCTGTAGAACCAGATATATTAATACAATGTGAAAAATCTGAAAACTTAGCTGAAGTGAGCCTGAGTGAAGTGGACTATGTATGTTCATTATGAGAGGCAAACAAGATCTGAGGAAATGTTGGAGATAGGATGGGATTATGGGCAAGGAAAAGGGGCCTGAGCTCTAGATTTCTAAAGTCTAGAGTGGCTGAAGTTGGATCCAAAGTCAGATCCGAAGACCCATCCATTGAGGAAGAATGGAAGCAGACAACACAGATCTATCATTGTAGTAAGTACATAACTTTCATATTTAGCTCACTGTGGTTGCTGATAGACTGCACCCTTTTTGGAGGAATTTATATCAGCACCCAGAGAGAGTGAGTGAGAGGGAGGTGAGTTAGAGCTTTGGCAAGCTGGCTGGATGCTGTGTCCTTGTCAGGGCACAACCCATAGGTTACTGCAGCAGTGAAGAAATTCAAGCATCTACTGTATGGGTATGTAAGACTTGAAGAATTGTACATTCTTCTAAAATTCCAGAAGGACTCTCCAAAAATGGTGGTGTTGACTCCCTTTTGGCCCAGGCATCTGTGGTTCTCCATTAATTAGACTCCCCACTTTTTGGATATACTCACACAAGACTGGGGTTGTTTGATGCACTCCAACTTTGTATATACTTCAGTTGTTTTCCTAGACTTTAAGTTTTGAGATCTTTTATGCACCTTTTTTTATGAAAATGTGCAGCAAGTACTAAAGGAGACAAAATATATTCTAGTAGAAAATCAGATATGGGTAAATGGAAAAGATTTTCTAGATTGTGCCATGCTAACAACCAGCATCTTTTAAGACCTATTTGGCTCTTGTTCAAGATTGTGTGAGTTGCCTTCTTTGTATTTTAACTATGTATCTGAAAAACTGACACATTCCTTTTGAACGAGCTTGTCAGGCTATTTTGAGATTCTATTTTTAAACACCTTTACTAAATTCCACGTAAGGCATAGGCAAACATACATTAACAGAAAAGAAAAGAAAAATTCTATTAACATTTTTATCATTTACACACATTATAGATTACATATCTTTTCTTTCTTTGTAGCTATCACCAGTCCAACATTACATAAATTGCTGAATTCCTGCCTTCCATTCAACATCACTTCTCCTCTTGAATATCATTCTGCATGTATTGTTCTCACAATTTACAGTTATTTTTTATGTAATTAGCTCCTTCCGTTTTCTAAAGATCCCTCTTTCAATTCTTTTATCTGTTTTATATTATTCAGTACCTCAAATACAGTTGGTTTAGACTTTGATTTCCATTTTCTAGTAATTGTTTTTTTTTTGTCTGCCAACACAATTAAATTTAATAAGCCCCTTATTATGTCTAGGCAATTCAGATCCTGTGTCTTTGCTAAAAAAAATCCTCTCCTTAGTTACAGCCATTTGCCCACCCAATATTTCAGAAAGAGTACTCTGTAGGGGATTTTTAAAATCTGCCAACTCATTACACTCCCAGAACATACGTTCTCATTTACCTATTTCTTCCCCATCATACCTCCAGCATTTGCTGTCTACTTGAGGAAGAAGTTCTTTAAAGTTTGCTTGGGATATTAAAATACCTGTGCAAACACTTCCAAGCAGACATCCTAAACCTTCTGGACTTTGTGGCTACTTGTTCGCCATACATATGTCCTTCCATTGTTCTCTTGCAAGTTGCTTTTCTAGTCTGTCTTCCCAATTTTTTCTAACCTCCTCTGATTGATTCTTATAGTTATCATACAAAATTTTATATGCCCTACCAATCATCCCTTTTAACAGCAGCTTCTATTCTAGGTTCAACTAAAAACTCCACCAGAACAGGTGTTTCACTTAAGATTTCCCTATCCCTTTCTCTTTGTCTATACTCTTATCAGTCACTAGTCGAAAAGGCAGTCTCTAGCCTACAGTCCTAATGTCTTCTTGGCCTCATTCCACTCTATTACATTTCCCTCTCTAGTTACTTGCTCCCAATTCCTTGATTCTTTGTCAGTTTTCTCCAGTAAATTCCAGTCCCCCTTTCCCATTTTCTATACCTGTACTTGTGGTCATGCCTAATGGCAAAATCTCCTCTCTCCATTCTCATGTTGGCTTATTTCTTAGAATATTTTCTGCTCCTTTATAAATATAATATTCTGTATGGTTATTATCCTCCTTAAGGATATGCAACCAAAATCCTACACTCTCTATTTCTTGAACTTCTCCCTGCTTCACTATCAGCCCTTTCCGTTTTGAATTATAAAATTATAAACTTCTACATCAGTGATGCATATGAGCCTTAACTGTATAGCTCTAAAATATCCCTTCAAATCAGGTGATCCTAAACCACCTTTTACTGTTGGAAGAATCATCTTATCCCAGTTAACCCTTTCTCTCTTTCCCTCCCAAATAAAACCCATAAACTCTTTATTAATTATTGTTTATAACTTCTTCTCTGGTTGAGAAACCTATATCTGACCCATATATAAAACTAAGGGGATTAAAAACATTTTCACTGCTTGTCTCTTACTATCCATATCCACAAACAAGAGCTTTCAGTTTCTCAGTTTTTGTTTTATCTTTTGTTTAATCTCTTCCCACATATCCTTAGCTGCCATAACATAAGCCTTTTTAATCCATATTCCTAAATGCTTCATCTTATTGGGTTCCCATAAATATGGGTATTACTGAACCAGTTTGTGTGTGGGTAGATAATTTGTAGCTATAACCTTTATTTTATCTTGATTAATTTTATATCTGTCAAAAACTAAAACTGTCAGTAAATGTTCCACAACACTGCAATTTCATTTTCTAGATTTATCAGGTACAAAAATGATATTGTCTGCAAACAAAGCCAACATTTCTTGATTACTATACCTATCGTATCCTTGTATTTCAGAGTCCATTATTTTCTTTACTAATGGCTTTAAGTATAAAACAAATAATAAAGGGGAAAGAGGACACCCCCTGCCAGGCTTCTGTTTTCAAACATAACTTACCAGAGAAGTACCCTCCCACTTTAATTTTTGCCTGAAATCTTGCATATATCCTCCTAATTAATCTTATATTTGTATCAGGGAGTATAAATGTTTCCATTGCCTTACTTGCAAAATCCTAGCTTATTCTGACAAATGCTTTTTCTGCATTAAGACCCATCAGCAGCATTGGTATTTTCTTGCGTTCTGCTTCCCTCTGGGTCATTATTGTTCTGTTAATGTTGTCAGATGTTTGCCTCCCCTCCACAGAGCCACATTGATCCATGTCTGTCAATTTTGGCAACACCTTTGCCATTCTTTTAACTAGTGTAGACATAAACACGTTATAGTCATGGTTTAAAATTGAATGGGTCTTTAAAATACTGTTTAACAAAATTTTATAGATCTTTAGCACTTTATTTCCTCCTAACTTCTAAATGTCCACTGGAATAGCATCTGTTTCTGGAGACTTTCTGGAAGATAGATTATACATCATTTTGGGAGCAGCAGAAAGAAGAATTTTTTTATCTCATCTCCTCCTACCCTAATTGTTAGTTGCTGAGACTCATCTACCTCTAACCTTGGAATAATTTTTCCATCTTCTTCTTCTTTCGGCTGCTCCCGTTAGGGGTCACCACAGTGGATCATCTGTTTCTATTTCTTCTTGTCCTCTGCATCTTGCTCTGCCACACCAACCACCTGCATGTCCTCTCTCACATCCATAAACCTTATCTTAGGCCTTTCTCTTTTCCTGTTACCTGGCAGCTTCATCCTTAGCATCTTTTTCCCAATATACTCTGCATCCCTCCTCAGCACATGTCCAAACCAATGTAATCTTGCTTCTCTAGCTTTGTCTCCAAACCTTCCAACCTGGGCTGACCCTCTAATATACTTATTCCTAATCTTGTCCACCCTCGTCACACCCAGTGCAAATCTTAACATCTTTAACTCTGCCACATCCAGCTCTGACTCCTGCCTTTTTGTCAATGCCACTGTCTCCAACCCATATAACATAGCTGGTCTCACTACCCTCTTGTTAGACCTTCCCTTTCACTCTTACTGGTACTCGTCTGTCACAAATCACTCCTGACAGTCTTCTCCACCCACTCCGTTCTGCCTGTACTCTCTTTCACCTCTCTTCCACACTCACCATTACTCTGAACTGTTGAGCCCAAGTATTTAAACTCATCCACCTTCGCCACCTCTACCCCCTGCATCCTCACCATTCCTCTATCCTCCCTCTCATTCACACACATATATTCTTAGTCCTGCTGACCTACATTCCTCTTCTCTCTAGAACATATCTTTACCTCTCCAGGGTCTCCTCTACCTGTTCCTTACTCTTACTACAGATCACAATATCATCTGCAAACATCAAAGTCCACGGAGACTCCTGTCTGATCTTCTAAGTCTTCCATAAATATATTTATTTGTGCTCCTTCTTGATTTCCACATTTTTCTGCTTTATATATTTTTTTATAAAATGTTCTAAATATCTCAACCATCTCTACAGGATCTCGTTAAGTTTATAGGCTCTTTAAGTTTGGCTACAGCCCTTTTTACTTTCTACTGTTGGCTAAGTTGCTGTGCTAAAAGTTTTTTAGCTCTGCAGCTATAAAAATAGTTTAATAACAGTCGTTCTAAATTCTTGCATATTATCAGTACCATTTATTTTCTCTTTAGCACTCTGCATTTGCACCCCTTCTTATTCTGTGTGATTCCCCTTATTCTACAATACTTTAACCTTTGTTAGCCCTTCTAAGTAATTTGTATTACTTCTTAGCCAGGTTTCTTTATCTTGTATTTCTATCCTGTTTTAAACTCCATTTTCATTTTATCCCAGTCAGTAGCTATAACTACTGAAGATATTTCTATCTTCCCAAATAATTCCTGAAAAATGTACACTACACATTCTTTAAATTCCTCTCTTCTTGACAGGTAGGTGGGAAAGGACTAGTGTCTCATTTTTACTTCATTACCGTGCATGTTTATCTTATTTTTTTTTGCTGCATGATCTAAGATAGTTATTGGATGTGTATCAAAGCTTTCAATTAAATGTACGTGTTCCTGGGAAGTATAATTTCTGTCTGGGCTAGCCCAGTTGTTGTACCTTGGAAAATAATATGTTAATTTTGCCCAAGTCCCTACTTCTGAATTCACATCTTCCATACCAAATCAAATATTGTCATAATTTTTTTCAGTGATCTCTTTTGTTATACTGTACCTTCTAGGTCCCCCTGATATATCCTCACTATTGTTAATTAAGTTCCATTCCCCACCCATAAGTAATATTCCCATCTGAAAGCTGATTATTTCAGTGTTTGATGAAATATAAATACATACCAATGTAGTTCTCCTTCTCCATTGCCAATAGCCTCTTACTACCACAAATCTATCATTATTGCCTTTTTTCCTCTAGCAATTAGTAAAATAACTCCCTTTTCCTTTGTCCCTGATATTCTGTTGAATATCCATCCTGAAATCCTTTCTTTGTCGAATTCACATTCTCATTTCTTTCCAAATAGGTCTCCTGCAGCATTGCTATTTGCTGACTGCATTTTTTAATATAATTCAGTATTCTTTCCTTTTTGTCTATACCTGTAAGGCAATTTTCATTCCAAGATAATATGGATAGCATAGCCATTATGAAAAAAGCTGTTGTTCCCAACTACTGTACATGACAATTTTTTGAATGTGTATTTCCAAATTGTTGTTACACGCACGCACACACACACACACACACACACACACACACAGGTTTCGCAAGGTGATCTTTAAGAGTTTTCATTTCATCTCCATTTGAACCTGTTTCACAATTTTCAAAACTTTTTGCTTTAATGAAAACCTTCAAACAAGAAATTGTATACATTTTCAGAACACCTTCATCCCCTGTTAAATTAGAACAAACACACAAAACTATGTACATCTTCAAAAAAATGAAGTTTAACCTCCAGATAGAAACAGTGACAAGCACTACCTAACCTAAAATGAAGGTTGCCCAGGCTAAAGAACATGCTACATCCTGTGTCCTTACTTGCACTGATTACTGACTGTGCTTTTCTTATCTCTATTCCCCTCCCAGATGTTAGAAATATTCTGTATGCTTTCAGAAACATTAACTTTTTGCCACACTACACAAAACTGCTTGTCTAACTGCAGCATACAGTTTGTTTTATAAAATACTAATAATTGTTTTGCTTAGTTATTTTTCCCCTTGTAGTGTCCTTCTAAATATTAATGACATAAAGTGGGGTATATGCTTTACATTCCACTCACAGGTTTAATAATGTCAGCAAAAGTCCAGTCTTTTTCAGCACTTTTTCTTGCATAGCCATACTTTACAAATGTGATTGATGCTTTGTAGTCCTCCTTTTATTTACTAATTTCATTGTTGTCCTGTTCATCTCCATTTCCCAGAATCAGACTATAGTTCAAGGGAAAGGTACTTCTGATTCTTCCAGTCAGCTCTTGTGCTTTTTTTTTGACTGTCATGCACTTTCCTTTGGAATATTATGAAAAGTTTCACTGGCAAATTTTCTGCATGAGCTATGTTGTCAGAATAATAAGCAGAGTCCCTCACTTTTGGTCTGGCTCACTTTTTGTTGGATAAGCTTTTATCTGAAGGTAGGAACTTCATTTGTCAGCAACCCGTGGGATACGGATCCGATCTCGGATCCGAGCCGGCAACTTCTATCATAGCATAGATCCTAGCTCCTAGCTCCTCCCCTTACCCATAATCCCCTGTCTACCCTAACTGACCCCAGATCTAGTTTACCGCTCTTCAAGCAACAGCTAGGTTCAGAGCTCTTAGCGTTTTTGTGAGAAAAAAGTTTTTATTTCTTCTTTCTGAGTGACTGATTGTGTGTGTGTGGTAGGGTTACCCTTTACACTAATCTTTTTATTTTAGCTTCAGCTTAAATCTAATTTAATGTAAAATATTTCTCCCTCCCCCGTTGGTCGTAGCGTGTGTGTGTGACTGAGTGTTAGGGGCCTAGTGAATGTGCTTTACTACAGTAATGTCGGAGGCCCCTAAAGCCATTTTTTCGAAATGCACCGAGTGTGGTCACAAGCTTTCACCGGCTGATGGCCACACTCGGTGCGTTAGGTGCCTTGGGGTTGAACACTTCTCTTCGGGTTGCACGAGTTGCATGGCGTTCAACCCCAGGGCACTCAAGGATCGAAGGTCGAAGCTAGTTCTGGCGGGCCTTCTACCCCCAGACTCTGCTTTGACCTCAGGTACTTCAGTACCCGCTACCCCCCCCCCCCGGTAGCAGTCACTCCTGCCTCCCTTCCTCCGACCGGGACTCAACCTCCCGGTTCGGCTCCGGAGGATAGGGAGGCCAGGAAAGAGAAGCGGCGGGAGAAGCACCTTAAGCGGCAGGCTGAGGACTCCTCATCGGCCCCGCCCGCCAAGAGGGCTTCTCCGTCCAAGTCTTCTCGATCTCCTCCTCCTCGGATCCGATCCCCTTGTTTCTCCCCGGGACCCGAGGAGGAGGTGATCCGGTCCCTGTCGAGGTCATCGAGGCGACACTCCAGGTCTGCCACGGTGGCCTCTTCGAGGTCCACTTTTAGCATGTCTGATGCGGACATGGACCGGATGATGAGGAGATTCATCCAGGCCCAGATGCAGATGGGAGTGCTCTTGCCTCCCCCCCCCCCCTCCGGGGGGGAGCTTGACCCCTGTTTTTGCTCCTATAGCTCCTTCTCCGACCCGCATTCCGGGTTCGGAGCACTCGGAGCCGAGCCACGTTGGATCCGGGGGTAGGTCGGAGCTGACCGTGCTGGGCACGTCGGCTCCAACTGCTCCCTTGAGTTTGTCTGATCCGACCTGTCAGAGCCATGGGCCGAGCTTCGGATCCAAGGGATTCGGTGTGCTTTCGGCTCCGTCCCGGTCGGAGCACACTGGTCCTTCGGATCTGACGTTCTCGGCACCGGGTCCGATCCCCGGTTCGGATCCGAGTGGGAGTCGGATCTCGGATCTGTCAGAGAGCGGCTCCCCCTCGGCCTTCGCTGCGGTGGAGAGGGCACTGTCGAGTGCTTCCAGACCTCCGGTCCTGGCTTCGGCTCCCTCCTGCACTCCTTCTCATCTGGTCCTGGCTACCCTCATCCGGCCCTCGGGGCAGCCTGCCTCAGCGCCTTTAGGAGTTCCAGGGGAACAGGATACATCCCGTGAGGACTCCTCTGACAGCCCCCCCGAGGAGATTCCTCACAAGGCAAAGTGCAAAAGGAGGCACATAGACTCCCCTGAGAGTCTCACCGAAGATACAGACTTGGACGAAGGGGAAGGCTCCCCTAGGTCACCCCCCAAGGATGTCTCCTTTGGAGACATCATGGAAATGCTCAACATCAGAGGTGGGTGGTCTGCCCCCAAGGCTTCCTCTGAGTCCGTATTCCTTGAGGCGTTTGAGGCAGGACCATCTACCTCTTGGGTGTCCCCTTCACCCGACCCCCTAGTGAATCTCATATCCTCTAGGGCTTGGAAGGAGCCGTACACTGTAGAGCCGATCCCCAAGCGTCCAGACAAAATTTTGAGCCCGCCCTGCAGAGAGATCACATTGGAGAAGAGGTCCCCCTGTGGATGCCATGTTGGTGGCTGCAGCCACCAAGAAAGAGTTGGCTCACGAGAGCCCCACGGTTCATCCTCCGAGCAAGGAGTCTTGCGCGATGGACCGTCTTGGGAAGCGGACCTTCAGTTCAGCCACCTTCTCTATGAGGGCCTTGAACTACATGGCACACGTTATTCGGATGCAGCGAGATCTAATTAAGGAATACGCCGCTTCCCCCCACAGGGTCCATGTCGGAGGGAAACAAGGATCTGTACTTCTTCCAAATGGCCACCCTCCGCTCTATCTCTAACACCTCTATGCGGCTGTTGTCTCATGCTACGGAGGGAGCCGCTAGAGCAGGCGGAGTCGGGCTTCTCATGAGGAGACAAGCCTGGCTCCGTCACTGTGACTTCTCGGAACCCTTTAAGGCGTCATTCACGAATGCCCCTTTTGATGGTTCTGCACTGTTCGGCAAAACCGTTCACGACACTGCCGTCGGAGTCCGCTTCTCTGCTCCCAGAGGTCCTTTTCCAAGAACCAAAAGGGTCAGAAGATGATGTGGTTCTGAAAATCGCATCAATCCCAGTCTGCTCAGGACAACCAGTCCTCTCGTGGCAGAGGAGGATAGGGAGGACGCCGCCCCAGAGGCAGAAGGGGTCCTAGGAATTTTGGGTCCAGAGAACCGTTCTCTGAGAGGTCTACGCAGAACCCCTGAGGGGTTTCCCGACTGCTCCACTCTGGAGGCAGTCAGGGGGCGTTTTTCGAGGCACCTGGCAAAATGGGAGTCCATAACAACGGATCGCTGGGTGCTTCGTATTATATCCAGAGGTTACCAAATTCCCTTCATAGTAAACCCCAGAATCAGAAGCCTTCCCGACATTCCACCCAGTCAGAGGAAGGCGGCTTCTGCAGAAATTCAGCAGCCTCTACAAAAAGCCATCCAGCCCGTCCCCCCAGATCAAGAAGCTGTAGTAATTGGTTGTTTTGGACCATTTCTAGCTCTTTTGTAGTTCACTGTTTAAAATCCGCGTTTGCATGGCTTTGCGCGGTTGTGCGCATAGCGCAGCGCCGGTTAAACAAGATTAAACTTTTTCTGGCTCTGCCAAGTCTGCTCTTCAAATTTTCCCTTAAGGAAGCTCTACTCTTAGTATAACCAGACTACTCACTATATTATAAGCCTAGCACTTGTTCTCAATACTTCTCTACTAAGTAAGCACTCTCGTACTAAGTAAAGCACTACATCTACTTACCACCCCTGTGAATATCCACTTCCCTTAAAGGTACAGCACTCCCTTATACTGTTCTAGCATGTCGAGTGGTAGATTACTGGCGTTGTCTCCAGTTAAGATGGTCAATCTGGGTATCTTGAGACAATGCTACAATTGTCTCATGTACACAGACAACCCTCTCCTCCTCCCAACAAACACAAATACATGTGAGAGATGCAACTATATAGCCAAACTGGAGGCCGAACTCTCTCAACTCAGGGCTGGCATGACCAGACAGGAGGAGATGGCAACCACACACACAACAATCCCAGTCCCACATAGACCTGCCACAACTGCAAACCAAACACATAAAAACACAAAGACATACTCGGAGGCTCTAATAAAAAACTTACCAAAACAACAGAGGCTCCCAAAGCAGACATCCAAAAATCCACCACCTCAAAACAAAACACATGCAGCACATACTTCAATAAATCAGTGTGTCAACCAATCACAGCCCTTAAGGCCAAACACCTTGCCTGATACACTAGTAATGGGTGACTCTATAGTCAGACACACTGATGTCCCGCTGACCAGGCTGAACAAGGAGAAGGTGACTGTGAGCTGTCTATCGAGAGCTAGGATCCGCCACATAACACACGCACTCAAGTCACTCCAAAGCAAGTACAAATATGACTCCGTCATTGTCCATGCTGGTGTGAATGACCTGAGATGTACCTCCCTGGACTACATGAAAAGAGACATAGAGGAAGCTCTCCGATTATGTAGCCCAGGCTGGTATGACCCTGACCCTGAGCAGCATCTTGCCCTCACCAAGAATGATACCACAATACAAAGACAAGATGATCAGCTTTAACAATTGGCTCAAGTACTGGTGTCATTCTAAGGGGATCCAATGTCTATCTGCCTGGGATGACATGTTGGACAAGCCACGCTGCTTCGCAAGGGATGGCTTACACCTGTCACCACTGGGCTTCCGGATATTGGCTAAGGCTCTTGCCACCCCCATAGTGCCTTTTTTAGGCAAGGCTCAAAAGACAGACCCACCTCCTTAGAAAACAAAAATGGAAAAAAACTAAGGGTACTGCTGCTCAACGCCAGAAGTCTAAATCTCAAGATGCAGGCACTTGATGCACTCCTCAGCATGGAGAACATCGACATCTGTGCAGTAACTGAAACCTGGTTCAAGGCTCCTGAGAGCACCCCAGCGCTACCAGGCTATACCTCGTATCATGCTTTTCGACCCCAAAACCCGGGCCGAACCACAAAGGGAGGGGGAGTGTCCATATTCATCAAGGACACCCACACCTCCAGGTTAGTAGCAACACATGAAGCATCAGAGACCATACAGGTGCAACTAACCATAGGCAAAACTGCTATACAACTGGTAGCATGTTACAGACCACCCTCCCAATCTCAAGAACCACACTCAGCCTTCCTGAAGACATTGGAGGATATGAATGCATCACAAAATACCATCATACTGGGAGACTTCAACTACCCAAACATAGATTGGGTACATTATTCTAGCCCTAATACCCTAGCCCAAAGGTTCCTGGAATTCATAAATTCAAATGCACTGGAACAACTAGTCACCTCTCCCACTAGGGGAGATAATATACTAGATCTGATCATCACAAACATGGGGACAAAATGCTCCACACTGGAAGTATACCCCTCACTAGTGAGATCTGACCACAAACTAATCACCCTGGATATACATATCCCACCTCCACCCCCAGCACAAAAGACCACAGTGACAAACTTCTCAAAAGCAGACTTCACTCTTCTTAAGACTGAGATGGTATCCTTTAAGCCCATTGTGCCTGTGGATACCACATCCCACAATGCCGAATCCTTCACAAATGCTTTCTGTGGACATCTCCAAGAATGCATGGATCATGCAATCCCAAACAAATCCAAGTCCCTCTCCACCAAAGGTAAGCGTTCTGTCTGGTGGACCTCAGCCATAAATAAATTGTATAACAAAAGAAGGAAGCTACTGCACGTGAGAGCAAAATCCCATGAAGGGAAGACATCTCTGATCAACATTAGCAGAAAACTACGTTCTTTCATAAAAACATCCAAGGCCAACTGTGAGAGACAAATCGCTAAGGACACTAAAGATAACCACAAAGCCTTCTTCAGCTATGTTAGAAACCTGGGCGGAAACCCTCAGATATGCTCAGAGTTGGTTCAAAACAACAAAAAATACACTGAACCCACAGATATTGCCAACATTCTGGCTGACAGGTTCAGTGCAAATTTCTCCCCTCCTTCACCCCCAAAAGAAGAAATACTTATCCCAGCTGAATGTAATCTCCCTATCATCTCAGATGTCCAAGTGAGAACCGCCCTAAACAAAGCAAAAAACACAGCATCAATGGGACCTGACTGTATCCCAGGTTGCGTGTTACGTGAACTCCAAGAGGAGCTAAACCCACACATAAAAATGCTATTTAACCTTAGCCTTACTTCGGGATATGTACCTGAACACTGGCGTACAGCAACAGTGGTCCCACTCCACAAGGGGGGGGTGCCTCTACAGACCCTGGTAACTACCGCCCCATAAGCTTAACCAGCCTGGTCTGCAAAGCTATGGAAATAATCATTATGGAACTCATAAACAGAGACATAGGGAACCTACAGACACTTGACCCCACCCAGTTTGTAAAGGGCAGATCCTGCCTTTTAAACCTGGTTGACGTTTTCGAAACAGTCACTAGAGCCATTGATGAGGGCAAAGCAGTCCATACAGCATACCTGGACTTGGCTAAGGCCTTCGACACAATACCCCACTCAGGCATCATAGATAAGCTCAACAGCTTAAAAGTAAACCCTTATGTCACTAGATGGGTTGCAAACTGGCTAAAGGACAGAACCCATAAAGTTAAAATCGTTGGAGCAATGTCAGACTCAAAGCCAGTCACAAGTAGTGTCCCACAGGGATCTGTCCTGGGACCCCTCTTGTTCGGCATTTATTTCTCAGATGTTAAAGCAAACATGGGAGGGCTGTGGCTGACAAAGTTCGCAGATGACTGCAAACTAGGCGCCATAGTCGATACACCAGCAGACGCACACATCCTACAAAACGGCCTCACAGAAACGGACAACTGGTGCCGGAGTCACGGCCTTAAACTAAATGCCAAAAAATGTATAGTCATCCCCTTTGGGAAAAACAAAGTACCCACAAATTATCACATAGACAGCAACCCACTGACTACGGAAAAAGTAATCAGAGACCTAGGGACCCAAGTCGACAGCGACCTCTCATTTGACACCCACGTTGCCAAAGTGGTTAGAAAAACATTCTACCTTGCACACCTTATCATGAAGGGATTCACATCCAGATCCAAGGATGTCATTGTACCCCTATATTCCTCCCTCATCAGACCCATGATTGAGTACAATGCCCCATTTGGTATGTACCTCACCCGGCATTTGCAACAGCTGGAGAGACCACAAAAGTACCTCACCAAGAGGATCAAGGGTCTCCAACATATGTCTTATTCTGCCAGACTAAAGAAACTTCAGCTCTATTCAGTAGCATACCGCCTGCTCAAAGGTGATCTCTGCCTGACGTACAAGGCCATGTCCAATCAGGATCTGATGGACATGCTCCACCTCAAAAAATCCAAATCCATCAGGACCACGAGAGCTAAAGACTTAAACCTCGGCACAAGTATGAATAGGACATGCTGGAGGGATAGATTCATAACCCAGAGGCTTCCCATGCTTTGGAACAAGATCCCAGTTCGTATTAGGCAGAGCCCCTTACTGACTCTCTTCAAGAGAAATCTTGATGAGTGGATGGGAGATCGTAAGTTTACCCCAGGAGTCACATCTGTGTCACTGCTAGACAGGGGCACAGTAAACTAATTCTATTATATAAGGGGACCTTCATTGTGTCACTACTAGACAGAGGCACAGTATTCTAAATTTATTCTGTACATTTTTTGTACCATTTCATGGGGTGGCAAAAGCCACATCACTATGGCTAGGCTTACAAATGCCCCAGGGCAGATAGCCTAGTGCTATACTATGAAACTATAAGTCGGATCAGGGTTTTACTCCAGGTTCTTTCTGGTGCCAAAAAAGACGGGGGACTTGAGGTCCATTCTCGACCTCTCTCTCCTAAACCTGGCGGTACCCAAAGAAAAGTTCCGAATGGTCACGTTGCAATCCGTCCTCCGCTTATTGCGGGAGGACAACTGGATGTGCTCTATAGACCTCAAGGATGCGTACTATCACATTCTAGTGGACAGGCGTTCCAGGAGGTTTCTCCGCTTCCGGCTGGGAGCCAGTCACTTTCAATTCAGGGTCCTCCCCTTTGGTCTCACCTCAGCCCCCAGGGTGTTCACCAAGGTCCTAGCGGTAATAGCGGCCCACCTGAAACTCCAGGGAATTCAGGTCTTTCCATTCCTGGACGACTGGCTCCTCACAGTCCCAACAAGGCATCTACTTTGTTCATGCAGTGACTATTTTCTCAGTCTAGCTCCACTATTAGGATTAACCATCAACATGACCAAATCCTCTCTCATCCCTACACAAGTGCTGGATTTTATAGGGGCGAGACTGGATTCCAGACAGATGCTTGCGTTCTTGACTCCAGATCGGCTTCGGAACCTGATGTTGCACGTGCAGGCCATCCTTCAACTGCAATCTCCTTCGGCGGAATTGATCCTTAGGGCCCTAGGATCTATGGCGGCTGCAATCCCTCTGCTGCCATTAGCCTGGTTGAACATGAGGGTTCTGCAGTGGACCCTCCAGGTACAATGGTCCCTGTCTTGCAACCCCCTGTCTCACCCCATTTCCTTAAGCAGGGTTTGCAAAAAATCACTCCTGTGGTGGCTCCGGTCTCCCAACCTCCACACAGGACATCCCTTCTCATTACCTCCGCCAGTCAACACAGTGACCACAGACGCTTCTCGCCTGGGGTGGGGGGGGGGCATTTTTCAGGCAGGACAGTCCAAGGCACATGGAACGACGTAGAGACCTCTTTGCATATCAACGTCCTGGAGATGAGGGCGGTGCTTTTGACGTTGCAGGCACTACACAACTCTCTTCCGGTAGGGACAATTGCGGTACAGACAGACAACATGTCTGTAGTCTGGTACATCAACAAACAGGGGGAACCAGGTCTTACCCCCTTTGCCGCGAGGCCATGAGAGTGTGGGAATGGGCTATTTCCACCAACCGCTTTCTCATAGCAACGCACATTCCGGGACGGTCCAACATTCTAGCGGACAGGCTCAGTCGTACTATCCTGACTCCTTACGAGTGGTCTCTCAACCACCGAGTCACAGAGCAAGTATTTGCCCGATGGGGGCAACCTTGTTGCGATCTTTTTGCCTCTCCTTCAAACACCAAATGCAATGATTACTTCGCTCTGATCCCCCCTCCGGGGGAGTCCTCGAGGGATTCTCTAGTTCATGCTTGGCCTCCTGGTCTGCTTTATGCTTACCCTCCTCTTCCCCTGATGTTGAAATTATTACAGAAAGCCAGGCAACTGGGGAGCAAAATGATCCTCATTGCCCCATTCTGGCCTCGTCAGACGTGGTTCCCTTACCTATGGTCTCACCTAGTGTATCCACCATGGATTCTGGATCCCATTCCGGATCTCATCTCTCATCCTCTCGGTCTTCCGACTCCGAACCTGGTCATCCTCAAGCTGACGGCTTGGTTGCTCTAGTTCCACTCCTCATAAGGACTCCCGGGATCTCATCACCGGTCAAAGCCATTCTTGTAGCAGCTCACAAGCCTTCCACCAGGAAGGTTTATCAGAGTAAGTGGAAACGCTTCACCATTTGGGCAGAACACCGTCGTTTAGACCCTTTTACAGCCCTGATATCGTCGGTTCTAGATTTTCTAACCTCTCTCTTTCACCAGGGGGCTAGTTCTTCCACAGTCAAGGTACAACTGGCAGCAATCTCATACTACCATGTGGGACAAGAGTCTGGCCCTCTTATCACTTCCAAACTGTGCAAGACCTTCCTCAAGGGTACCTTCCTCCTTAGGCCCCCAGTTAAAGAGGTGGTACCTCCATGGGATTTATCCTTAGTCTTGCAGTCCTTGACGGGTCCCCCATTTGAACCGGCGGCCATGGTTGATCTCAAATTTCTCTCTTGGAAGACAACTTTTTTGGTGGCCATAACTTCAGCCAAAAGAGTATCGGAATTACAAGCTCTTTGTGCCAAACCACCATATCTGTTTTTTCATCCGGATAGGGTTTACCTCAGGATCAATCCGTCCTTTCTACCTAAGGTATCTTTGGAAGTGAACATCAATCAATCCATCAATCTCCCAGTGTTTTTCCCCAACTTTCATAACAAAGGAGAGTACAAGCTACATTCCTTAGATGTACACAGACAACTACGTTTTTATATGCATAGAACTGCTGATCATAGGCAATCCGGTCAGCTGTTTATCTCCTTTGCCAAAAGTAATTTCGGAAAGTCAGTTTCTAAAGTTTCTCTCTTTCGATGGATCTCGAGTTGTATTCTTTTAGCATATCAGAGCTCGGGGAGGCCTGCACCTCAAGGAGTCCATGCTCATTCTACTAGGGCCATTGCCACTTCTGTGGCCTTTCAAGCTAGGGTTCCACTGGATGACATTTGTTCCGCAGCCACTTGGGCTTCATCTCACACCTTTATCAGCCACTATAAAATAGATGTTGTTTCCCGAGGTAGGGCGTCCTTTGGCTCTGCGGTGCTCTAGAATATCCTTCCATGAAGGCCACCCAAGATTTAGGTAGCTGGGGACTCTGTCCCACGGGTTGCTGACAAATGAAGTTCCTACTTCAGAGTAAGAAGTTATGTACTCACCATAACGTTCCATCTGAGTAGGTATCTTCATTTGTCTGCAACCATCCCCCCCTCCTTCCCCCTGACCGATATGATCGTTATTGTGTTATTAGCATATGTTCCCATTGGGACACCTTTTATCTGCTGTGCTATGGGGCAAACTTGATCTGAGATCAGTTAGGGTAGGCAGGGGTTTATGGGTAAGGGGAGGAGCTAGGAGCTCGGATCGATGCTATGATAGAAGTTGCTGGCTCGGATCCGAGATCGGATCCGTATCCCACAGGTTGCAGACAAATGAAGATACCTACTCAGATGGAACGTTATGGTGAGTACATAACTTCTTATTTATTTCCTCTTTTGCCTGTTCTGCTTCCAAAATGTCTCTGATTTTCCATTAAAAAAACGATTCTGAAGACAGAACAGCTGGATACATCAGTCTGAATCTCATACCTTCCTCTCAACATTAAATAACGACCAAGGCCAGTGAAAGAAACACAAACTTTAATATAAAATGTGCAAAAACCAATACAAACTCCAGCGCCTCGGCCAAAAAGGCCTTTCAAGAGTCAAAAACCATAACACCAGCAAACAATTAAATACATCACTGCATTAAAAAAATCCTTCCTCTCAACATTCCCTGATCTCTGGGATAAATTTACTTCTCTTCTGCCTGGTGTACAGTGAATAATCAGTTTCCATAAACACTGTTGTCTCGGTGTTTTATACTTTTTCCTTCTGGCACAGTTTTGTCAGGATCAACTTTTCTGTTATGATTGCATCTTTAGTAATACAGGTCTTGGCTGCTTTTTTTATGGTCAAGATTGTCGCTTACACTCAGTGTGCCCTTTTAGTTAACAAATCCTGCTGTGGAATACAAGTTTAGTTGCTTATTTTTGCTTTCATAAAATTAATACAGTCTGTTCCTTCAGAAGTTTCTGTGATATAGCAGAAAATCTTCGTTTTTTTCTCTGCTTGCTGCGGCTTCTAACTGTACCATTTTTTGAAACAGCTCTTCATGCGAAGTCTCATACTTAGCCAGCCTTTCCTTTGTTTTTATTTCTAATTTTTTGAAATTTTATCAGATTATTAAAATAGTTAAAGCTTCTTCTATTTTTCAAACCTTTTATTTGATTTGATCATTTTCTTCCTCGTTTCATTTGTTTTAATCACACCTGAGTATATTTGATGTATTTTTCCTCTAAATTACTGAAAGCCATCTCTTGTACCAAAGCTGGAGCTTGAACTGCCTTTTGTTGAACAGCTGCAGGATTTTTCCCAGTCAGTGTTTTCTTTTCACCTTTTTCTGTTTGATACTCTTTTATGTTCACTTTCACTGGCATTCTGGCAGTGTAGTTACAAGCCAGAAACTGTATTTTCCTTAACCTGACAATATCACTGGCTCTTATTTCTCAGTTTCTTTTTTTACAGTGGGAGAGCTGAAATGAAGCTGTTGATCAGTGTGCAGCCATCTTCAAAGTTACTATTTTGAGGTTCTTAACTGGAAAATTTTTAAAATAACAGGTGCCACTTTTGATTCGGCTCATCAGACTATTTGTGTTTTTTAATTGGAAAATTGTGTTTCTCCTTGCCCTGACTTCTGCAAGAAGAGAATCTGATTTACAAGCTCCTGTTAGAGCATCTAGTTTGTGCATAGCTGTGCGTTGCTTATCAAGTTCCTTATTTTATTGACCCATTCAATATTTTAATTTCCCCTCACTCCTCCCTAGTAGATCAGTAGCCACGGATATGCACTCCCTGACTCTCTCTTTGGCCATTCTGGTTGAGATGGGTATTCAGAGGCATTGTAGCAATTGCTTCATGTACATTGACAACCAACTTGATCTTAAGAAAACAGATAAAGTATGTAAGAGGTGTAAATATACTTTAACACTGGAGGCAAAGCTCTCTTTTACAACCAAAACGAATCCTGTAGAGATTGTTAGTGACACTTGCACCATGCCTACTGCACAGGGTAAAAACCCTACACATAAAACTACTTATGCTGAGGCACTTACAAGTAACCTACCTAAAACACCAAGACCTCCTGCACAGCACAATCAAAAAAGCATCCTCACCCATCACGTAAACAGTGTGTTAAGACACTACCCACGGCTACACATAATAATATAGTATCCATTGCCTCTACTGCTAAGCCCTTAAGGCAAGGCAGCGCACATCCAAATTTCCTGGTCATTGGTGATTCTGTAGTGAGACACACTGATGACTTCCTCACCAGACTGAGTAAGGAGAGAGAGACACAGCTGCCTTTTTGGGGCTAGGATCCATCAAGTCACGCAAGCACTCAGGTCATTGACCCTCAGGTACCGGTATGACTCTGTCATAGTCCACATGGGTGTTAATGAGCTGAGACATACCTCCCTTGACTATATGAAACAAGACATGAATGAGCTTGTTGATTGTGTCTCAGGCAGGTATGAGCCTAGCACTGAGCAGCATACTACCTTCTTCAAGGATGATGCCATGTTGCCAACAGAAGATGATTAATTTTAACAACTGGTTTAGCTTCTGGTGTCAGTCCAAGGGAGACAATATTTATCGGCCTGGGGGGACGTGGTTAACAGACCATGATTGTTTGCCAGGGATGGTCTGCACTTGTCTCCTTTAGGCTTTTAGATATTGGCAAGGACCATTTCCACCCCCATAGTGCCATTTTTTGGCAATGCCAAAATGAAAACCTACCAACTTAACTGAACCAACGAAAGAATATCTGAAGGTGGTACTGCTCAGTGCTACAAGTCTTAAGAAGAAGCTCTACTCCCTACAAGCCTTCCTGTCCATGGAGCGTGTAGACATCTGTATAGTAATGGAAACATGGTTTAAAGTTGCAGTGAGTACCCCAGCAGTGCAAGGATATAATGCTTTTCACATTTTTAGATCAACTACTGCAAAGGAGGGAACTAAAGGTGGAAGTCTTTATTAAAACCAACCTCGCATTCAAACTATTTAAATTGCATGTCCAACTGGAAGTCATACAGGTGCAACTCACCATAAAGAGGGTCTCATACCATATCCTTGCAACCTATAGGTTCCCCTCCATGTCCCAGGAAAACCATACTACCCATCTATGTGTACTAGAATCCCTCATCATTCAACCCGATACGATATTAATGGGGGACCTCAACTACCTCTCTAAAGACTGGGAATTCTACACCACTTCTAATGCACAAGCTCAGTGATTCCTAAACTTTGTTAATATCAACATCCTGGAACAGTTGGTCCATTCTTCTACCAGGGGTACAAGCATCCTTGACCTTGTACTCACAAACATGGGAGGCCACTGTTCCTCACCCAATGTAATGTCTAAGCTTGTCAGATCTGACCATAAGGCAGTATTGCTTGAAATAAAAATTAAATTCAAGAATCCAGCAAAAAACAAAAACATTTAGGAACTATTTGAAGACTGACCTGTCTCTACTAAGTGACACCTTGGCTAAATTCCAAACACCTGCCAAAACCAGTAAACACCATAGTATATGCTGAGCTATTTACAAAATCAATGTGTAGCCATATTGACAGCTGTATATAGTGAGCTGTGCCCATTTGTATTAAGAATAAGACAAACTCAAAAGACAAGCCACCCTGGTGGAATCACAATATAAATCGATTATACAACAGACGAAAAAAAAATCTTGGCCAAGTGTAGGAGGAACAAAAGCATACATTCTAAAACCCCACTGACCCATTTAAACAGCAATATAAGATGGTTAATTAATAAAAGTAATAAAGGTGTCCACCAAGCACAAATAAATCGATGCTCCAAAGGTAATGATGCTTTAATAAGCACTATAAAAACACTCCAAACAAAGACCGGGTCTTAAAATACAAAGCACAATAACGTATCCACTAAAACGTTTTCGTCGCCAACTTCATCAGTTAATACATCCATTTTTAAAAAATAAATACTTTTATATGTTGTTTGAATTTCATCACAGTACAGATGGCCAATCATGTTAGCCCATTTATTAAAGTTGATTGTTAAAACTGATTCATTCATTAAAACCACTATTCTAAGAACATAAATCCTCCCTTTAATAACAGTAATTGTTTAAAAACTTTTTTTTGTATATAAAAACTTTCCTTGAAAACTTCTTTTTTATAAAAAAACATAATTTAAAATGATTACAAATGATTTCTCCAATGAGTATATGTAAAGCATGTAAATCTGGGATTGCGACATATCACCATCTTGTGGCCATAATTTGAAATTACAACAAACCAACAGATACAAATTTGAAAGTTGGAAAATTCTGAAGAAAACCTATTTCTTTTGATTATGTACAAAAGAACAAGACAATAAAATTGAACCTTGATATAACTCCTTTGTATTAGAGTTTTGCAGCCCTCAACTTCAATACCGGAGCCAATGAAACCATATCGTTCAGCCCAAAGTTACGATTGGCATCTAAAAAGAGTTGCCAATATAATTCTTTATATTCAATAAGTGTTTCCCACATCCCCCCTCTCTTGGATTAGTCGGAACCACTTCTAATATGAAAAAAGAATAGCCTGTTGTGTTGCATTTAGTTGTATGCTTGCTCAGTGCATTTTTTTCATTCATCACCCTAACATCGTATAAATGCTCATATATTCTCTGTCTGAGCTTTCTTTCACTCTTACCTACGTAGAAGGAGGGACATTTTTTACAAGTAGCCAGGTATATGATGCCTTTGGTTTCGCAGTTAGCAAATGTATTCAAATGCAAGGTCATATTTCTTGCTTCCAAAACCATTGTTTCGCCACAGTGCAAGTGTGTGCAATATTTACATCTCCCACATTTATATAATCCTTTCTTGGATTTGTTACTGTTATTGCATGTATTAACATTCGTCCTTCCTTCCAAGTAATTTTTGATGCTTTTCCCTTTCCGGTAGACATGGGATAACTCCTTATCAAAAATATGCTCAAGGTCTGAAAATTTTGAAAAACTGTACCATTCCCTTGAAAAGATGTTCCTAACAAAGGCTGATTGTTCATTGAAGGTTGTAATTAACCCTGTTTCTTTTACCCCGAAACTGCTTGCTTGCCCATTGTTGTGGGTCAATTCTTCTTCTTCACCTAAAATAGGTGCAAAGATATCTGTTCTTTTTGTATTAACTTTTTCTAATATTTTGTTAAACATTTCCAAAGGATACCCTCTCTGAATAAAAAGGCCCCTTAAGAAGTTGGTTTCTTCAAAAAAGACGTTATCAGAGGTCATTCTGCTGGATCTAACCAATTGACCTTTCACTACCCCTTTCTTTTGGTGGGGGGGTGGCAACTGGTGTAATGCAGATAAGAATTGGAGAAGGTTTCTTTTCTGAAAATCCTTGATGTGAATTTCCCTTCTCTTTTCTCAATATGAACATCAAGATATTTCAATTCTTGTTCGTCAAAGTTACTGGTGAATGTCAAAAAGGTCGTAGTATTATTTACATGCATAAAAAGATTGTTAAAATTTTCTTTGCTACCCTTCCAGAAAAAACACAAATCATCTAAAAACCTGGTATAAAGGGAGCATTCTTTGAAGAAGGGAGATGTGAGGAGAAAATTTTCTTCCCAAAAGGCCATGATGATGTTTGCGTAGGCTGGTGCACAATGTGCACCCATCGCAACACCCTTTTCTTGTTTGAAGTACTCCCCTTGAAAATAGATGAAGTTGTTTTTGAGTACTATTTCCATCAATGTCAGTATATTCATAAAGTCAATGTGTGTCAGTTTTTTGCTTTCTATTAATTTTTCTTCAAACCATGATAAACCTAGGTCATGTGGGATACAACCAAATAGGTCTATAACATCCATGGTTCCGAATGAAATGTTCTCACTATATAGGGAAGGTTTGATTCTTCTCAACAGGTCCCAGGAATCTTTTAAAATGTTGTCACATCCCTCCAGAACGTGTTTGATCTTATGATCAACATATTTGGCTAGTGGAGCTGTAATTGATCCGTCCGCTGACACAATTGGTCTAAGGGGGGGGTCGCAGGCGTTTTTGTGAACTTTAGGTATTCCAAAAATGCAGGGAATTTTTGGTTTATCGACAACCAGAAATTTGTAAGTGTCTTGATCTATGGAACCCTGCATTAGCATATCATAGAGTAGAACCTGAATCTTCCTGTACGCTATATTGACTTCATTGATGGACACTCTGGTGTATTTGTCTGGGTCATTCAATAAATCCAACATTTTCCCTTCATATTGGATTGTTTCCATCACCACAACTCCCCCTCCCTTATCAGGTTTCATGACTCTCAAATTATGGTTGTCACTGATAGCTCTTAGGGTATTTTTCTCATCCAGAGTTAAATTGGAATGGAAGGTTTTTGTTGTCAGGTGGGATCTGATTTCATGTTCCACCTTAAGTTCAAAGTTCTTAAGTTGGGGGTGCGTGGGAGGGTTAAATGTACTTTTCCGCTTCAGGACTTGTCCGTCATGGTCAAGGGTTTTATCCTTGAAAAAGAGCTCCAAATTCTTTTTCCGATTCTCCCTCAGTGTCCTACTTGGATACAGGACATCATTATTATTTTGGGAAACCTTGGCTAAGTTTAGAAAAGCCTCCTGGGTCATAGCCTAGTAACAATCTATGAATCTGTGAATTTTTAAAGAGTCCATGCTATCTCATTTTTTTCTTAAGGCCCAAAATATTTTGAGAACAAATTCTTCTTTTAAGCCTCAGTAGTTTCAGAGTTTACTTCTATCCAGTCTATTATTCTTCCTGTATTGTTTCCAGAACCATACAACAAGGGAGAAAGAATTCTTCTTACTTTGGATGCTCACAGGCTGCTCAGATTTTACTTGACATAATAAAATCCATCAGGGAGGCTGATTAGCTCTTGTTTCTTGTGACGGTAAAAGTGTCAAAGCAGATATTTGGTAATGGTTGTTCCATGCTATTTCTTCTGCTGTTCTCACCATAACAATTCACTTTCTGCCAGGATCAGGGCTTACTTTGTCAAGGCCTTGGCTTCTTTTGTGGCTTTTTGGAAAGGGGTGGATTCTAGAAGTTTTCTAGAGGCAGCACCTTGGTCTTGTGTTCATACTTTTACAAAGCACTATAGACTGGATTCCTTTCTCCGGTCCAGAAGTAGCTTTTCTAGGGCCCCCTGAACTCATTTATATCTTCCCCCTTCCCATTTTCCTAACCTATGGTAATCTACCCAAATAACTTAGGCTAATTCAACAGGGCTCCAATTTTGAATATATAGCGGTTGTTTAAGTGGAACTTACTACAGTAGTAGATGTTCTAATTGATCACTGTTGCAGTAGCCATTCCCGCCCACCATTCCCTTTGTAGTGCCTTATCTGTTCTTGCCAGGGTGTGGCCATAGTTTTTGTATACATGTTAACATATCTTTGTATGTTTAAACATACATAGTCCTTGTATATACTTTTTAACATATGTTGATATGTATTTTTTTTTGTTTTTATAATATTCACCTTCCAGGACTCTAGTCTCCCTTCTTGAGAAAAGAAAACTGAAGCTTTTCAGTGCAGTTTCCGCTTTTTATATGGAGCTCTGGTCGATCTCCTCAGAGTTAGAGCTCATGGAGTATGCCCATAGGCTTTCAAAATATGGCTGGTTGGTCATATTCTTGTCAGAATACAACCTAAATAGAGTAGGGTACTACAACAGTGATCTGTTAGAACATTTACTGTTATGATTAGTTCCACTCACACACCTGGCCTTTCTAGTTGTCAGACAAGTTTCCTGTATTTTTTAGTTTACTGCTTTTTAACTCCATGTTTATTTTTTTTTTCAAACAGAATGATTCATTGCATCCTCGTATCCAGATAACACACACCAAACCATTACAACTATATACTTTTTCGATTACAAAAGACATAGTTCCCAAACTGCTTGATAACTTCCTCCACAGGTATTACCTAGAGCAAAAATAAGGTCTACCATTCTAAATCACCTTGCTGCCTTTGTTTGGCAGTTAGCACAAAGGAGTCAGGCTATAAGTTACTGTAATGGCTGCTTCCTTTAGTCAGAGTCATAAGATCATAGGAGGTAACTAGGCTAATGGCCCCAGGGCCCTTACAAGCCTAGCGAAGTTGAACACATGTTCCCAAGGGTGTCTTGTTCAAGCAAACACTAAAATCAGCACCTGTTGCCTCTGTCCAAGAGCGACAAAGGTGGGAACCTCAGTGGTGAATTTCTGGTTATCCATCCAGTCGTCCAAATTACACTTAAATAGGGCTAATGAGAGGCTTTGTTTAACATGAATAGAAAGTTTGTTCCAAAGGTGCGGCAACCTCTGTGAGACAAATCTGTCTGTCCAGCAAGTTCTGTTGATGTCACATATCAGGTTAAGGTCCTTTGAGTGAGTGACCCGTGTACTATTTGACTTGCCAATGTGCAACATTTTCATGAAAGTTGGATCAGAGATTGCTGTATGTGCAAGGCACAGATCGCCTCTGAGCAGTCTGTATGACACAGAGTAAAGTGGCAGTGATTTCTGTCTGTCCATATAAGACAGATCTTGAAGACCCTGAATTTACTTTGTGAGGAGCCTTTGTGGTGTCTCCAATTGCTGCAGGTGTTTGGAAAGTAACATACCAAAGGGAGGGTTGTACTCTGTTATTGGCCTGATGAGGGAAGAGTACAGGGGGTTAATAACCTCTTTTTTCTCTAAAGGCAATGCCCTTACTTATGAGAAGAGCAATATAAAATGGCCTTCTTACCACTGTGGAGACATGGTGATCGAAGTTAAGGTTGCTGTCGACCTGTGTGTCCAGATCTCTCGCCACTGACTTTGTGCTTAGGGTATTGCTATTGATGTGGTAGTTTGCAGGAACATCACCCTTGCTGCAGGGGATGATAATGCATGATGTTATGTAGTCCAATCTCGCCTTCATTCTTACCCCTGGGTTCAGAGCTGAACCTCTGCTCTGACTCGGCCATACTCTAGCTCGAAGTCTTCAACTGGCTCGTGGCCAAGAGGTATACTATCATGCAACAGACCCATTCCCCAGATCTCGTTTGCTGCTTGCTACGCTCAGACATTGTCACGCTTTTGGTTGTGGCTAGGCATACTTTTTTTCTAACATTTTTGGATATTGTTGATCTAAAAAGGCAATTTTCATAGCTACTGTGTGTGTGTCTCTCTAGGCTGGTTGTGTGGCCTTTTCGTTGGTTGTTTTTTGGCATCCCGTCCACTCCCTTTCTTCCCACGGGCTGGGCCCATTTCAGTTAGTCCTCCCTATTGTTTTCCGTGTGGTCTCTTTAAGTTGTGCTTCTGTTACTTGCGACTTATTTGGTGTCTTTGTCATTTGATAGTGGTGTTATCCTGCCTTTAATTTCTCCGGGCTAGGCCCGTTAGGACCTAGTCCTGCCTGTAGTTTTTTGTTCCCATTGGTTACTAGGCCATTTTAGTTGGAGTCTGTAGTTTCCCTGCGCGGGGTTCAGTTAGGTATTTTGTGTGTACGTGTGGTTTTGCAGCTTGTCTGTGTGTGTACTCCTTATACAGCATGTCTAAGGATTCTTAGGAACACAGGCCTTCAGGCTTTAAGAAGTGTATTGAATGCAACAATAAAATGTCTTTGACTGACGGGCACTCTGTGTGCATGTACTGCTTGGGAGCTATTCACCTCCAAGAGTCCTGCTTGTTTTGTCATTCCTTCAGTCCCCGCATGCTACAGGAGAGGAAGAACAAGCTCATCCTGAAAGGACTGCTTAAACACTCCTTCGAGAAAGACTTGGCTAAGTCGTCCAGTACCATATCCTCTCCAGCTAAAAAGGACAAAAAGACTGCTAAGAAGCGCTCTCCGGCTCCGTCTGTTTCTTCGGAGCCGCCAGAGAAAGTTGTTAGAACAGTTTCTCCTTCTTCGGTTCCATTAACTTCGGTGCCGACAGAAGGTGGTGTATTGACTAAGTCTGTATTGGCTTCCAGCCTTTCAGAGCTGGTCACAGATATTTTGGTTCGGAGCCAGTCTCCAGTTATTCGACTGGGTTCTCCTTCACGTCAGTCTCCCTCTGCAGGGATATCCATATCTCCAACTATATCCTCCAGGTCCTCAAGGTCCCTTTCCAATGAGGACGTTGATAGAGTGGTGAAGAAACTGCTTCAGTCATTGGTGCTGGCCAAATTGATTTTGGCTCCAACCCAGTCTGCTCCGGAGATCATGGCCCCTTCATCATTTGTTGTTCCTCCTCCATGCCTCTCTCGGCCCTCGGAGCCAGAGTTGTCGGTTCATTCGGGTGCTGTTAGTTCAGTTCCAGTAGCTCCGCCTGGCCTCTCAGTTCCGATTTCCACTCCAAACTTGTCGGTTCCGTCCACGGGGTCGAGGGTCCACAGTTCCCCGGTCGGACCCGAGCGGGAGGGCTTGGATCGATCTTCATCGGTTCCAAGCTTTTCTCTCGGTGCTTCGGCTCGGGTGAGCTTGGACCTGACATCTGCTTCGGACCTCATCTCCTCGGTGCCGAGGGCTACTACTGTATCCTCTTTGGTTAGTCGACCTTTGGAGCCGGGCGGATCAGCCTTCGAGGTTATGAGGAGTGTGCTGGCCAGGTCGTCAGCTGCATCCTAAGGCACTGACACTCTGCCCCTTATGGCACCGGTGTCAGTTTCTGATGACCCTCTATCCATGGACAGTGGAGACACCAGGCCTCAGGATACCTCCATGAGTGGTCCCCAACATTCTTGACGTCTCCCCAGAGTTTTTGCCTGAGGAGCCCGCCAGAAAGAGATTGTGTAAGAGGAAACACGTTGACTTCCCGGATGAGTCTCTCACATCGGACACCGACCTCGAGGAGTCAGAGGGGTCCCCTAAGTCGTCTTCTGAAGATAACTCTTTTTCAGATATCCTTGAGATCTTGAAGCAGAGAGGCGGCTGGCCCTCCAAATTCCCTTCTGATGAGGAGTCTGTGTTCCTGAAGGCTTTTGGGTCTCAACATTCTGCCTGTTGGGTGTCTCCCCCTTTTGATGAGCTACTAGATCTCGTCTGTCGAAAGGTGTGGGAAACTCCTAACACTGTGGAACCGGTCCCTAGGAGACCCAATAAGTTTTTGTCCGCTCCCACAGACAAGGAATATCTGATGAAAGGCGTTCCAGTAGATGCCATGCTGGTGGCAGCAGCTACCAAGAAGGAACTTGCTGAAACTTCATCTACCGTCCATCCGCCTAACAAGGAGTCCCGGGCCATGGACAGGCATGGGAAGCATGAGTTTACCTCAGCGGCCTTTACTCTGCGGTCGCTGAACTACTTGATGCATTTTACAAGGCTCCAGAGAGATCTGTAAAAGAGCTAGGAGATTTTCTACAGGGTAACATTTCTAATGCCGTGGCACAGAAGGTCAATGCACAGATGTCTACCCTAAATTCCCTTACCAACTCCTCCATAAGGCTGATCTCATACGCAGCTGACGGAGCGAGCAGGGCAGCGGGTTCTGGAGTCGCTCTTAGGAGACACTCCTGGATGCGCCTGTGTAACTTTGTGGAGGTCTTCAAGTCTACGTTCACCAATGCCCCATTTGACGTTTCATCGTTATTCGGAACCAAGATGAAGGACACTCTCACTAGGTGCGAGCAGGAAGGAAAAACCCTGTCTGCTGTGGGAGTCCGTTTTTCCATGCCTTTTAGACCTTACCCCAAGGGCCAGAATGATGGGAAAATGTGGTTCAGGAAGTCGCAGAGGTTTTTTTAGGACACACAAAGTGATTCCCCCTCCAGAGGCAGGGGAGGGGGTGGAAATTCAGGTAGACACCGCCCTAGAGGCAGAGGAGGCACACGTAGCCAGGGAGACCGTGATTCCTTTTGCGGTTCTCCCTGCCAACGCTCCTGAAAGGAGGCCTGACTGTGCATCTCTGGAGTCGGTCGGGGGTCGTATTTCTTTATTCCCAGAAGCCTGGCAAAATGTCACCCAAGATGAGTGGGGTTTAAAGATAATTTCCAGAGGTTATCATATTCCCTTCTCTTCTCCTCCCCCGCCAACCAAGAGAATTCCGGACGTTCCACCCGGTCAAAGGGATTCTGCAACTTTAGAAATAAAAAAGTTTCTTTCAAAGAGAGCCATCCAGCTTGTCTCTGCAGACCAAGCAGGATTAGGGACTTACTCCAGATTCTTTTTGGTGCCGAAAAGTACAGGGGACCGGAGACCCATCTTGGATTTCAGCCGATTGAACCTACATGTACAAAAGTCCAAGTTCCACATGGTAACCTTACAGTCAATACTCCCTCTGTTAGGGAAAGATGTGTGGATGTGCTCCATCGACCTCAATGATGCTTACTAACATATCAAGATGGACAGGACATCGAGAAGTCATCTACGCTTCCGGCTGGGAGCCAGTCATTTTCAGTTTTGCATCCCGCCCTTTGGTCTCACCACAGCCCCCAGGGTGTTCACCAAATGCATGGCAGTGGTAACGGCTCACTTGAGACATCAGGGATTCCAAGTGTTTCCGTACCTGGACAACTGGCTCCTTTCTGCCACCACCAGGCATCTACTGTTACCGACCAGGGACGCCACCATTACACTGTGCCAAAGGTTAGGAATTACTCTAAATTGGGAAAAATCTGCCTTGTTGCCCTCGCAGCATGTCACTTTTATTAGCACTGAACTAGATACAGTGCTCATGAGGGCCTTCTTACCAGAAGAGAGAATCCAGGCTCTACAACGGCAGGTCTACGCCTTGCTACCATTGAGGAAGGTCAAGGCAAAAGTGGACCTCGTTATTACGGACCATGGCTGCCACGATCATGCTAGTTCCCCTTGCCAGACTACACATGAGGGTTCTTTAGTGGCTGCTTTTCGCCCAGTGGTCCCTACAGTATCTTCCACTCTCCCATTCTATTCTGATTACGGACACGTGCAAACAGGATCTACACTGGTGGCTTCAGGCCAGCAATCTCAATATGGGCAAGCCTTTTGTACCATCTTCTCCAGTTACCATGGTGACCACGGATGCCTCCCAGATCGGGTGGGGGGGGTCATTATCTCGGCAGGACAGTCCAAGGCACGTGGCAGGATCATGAGACCCATTTGCATATCAGTGTCTTGGAGATGAGAGCAGTGCTATTAGCATTGCAAGCACTTCAGAGCTTTCTCCCTCTAGGGACAATTCCAATCCACTTGGACAACATGTCAGTGGTGTGGTAACTGAACAAGCAGGGAGGAACCAAATCGTACCCCCTTTGCAGAGATGCATTTCAAGTTTGACAGTGGGTAGTGTCTTCCCAATGCTTTCTAGTTGCAACGCATATACCGGGAAAGTCCAACATGATTGCTGGCAGGCTGAGCAGAGCTATCCTAATGCTTCACGAGTGGTCCCTGAACAAATATGTTGCGGAGAAGATATTCCACAGATGGGGTCAGCATTGCTGCAATCTATTTGCCAGCCCCCCCCCCATGCCAAATGCAGCAGCTACTTCACTGTTATCCCCCGGAGGGGGAGACACCCAGGGATGCTCTGGTTCACGATTGGCCCTCCGGTCTTTTCTGTGCCTTCCCACCGTTTCCTCTGATGTCAAAGGTAATTCAGAAAGCACGGTTTTTGGGAAGCAAAATGATCCTGATTGCCCCTCACTGGCCTCGTCAGATTTGGATTCCCTTCCTTCAACCCTATCTAATGGACGATCCCTGGATTCTGGACCCAGATCCAGATCTGCTGACGCATATGTTAGGACAGTTCCATCCCTCCATCCAAACCCTCAAGTTGACAGCTTGGCTGCTCCAGTTACATCCCTAGTCAGGCTTCATGATTTTTCCCCAGAAGTGGTCCGCATTCTGTCTTCTTCCCACAATCCTTCTACCAGGAAGATTTATTCCAGTAAGTGGAAGAGATTCTCCATGTGAGCCCGTGAAAGACATATTGATCCTTAAACAACTCCTATTTCAGCAATATTAGAATTTCTTTCTCAACTGTTCAGTCAGGGATCAGCTGCAGCAACCATTAAAGTGCAATTGGCAGCAATTTCTACCTTTCACGTTGCTAATGAGCCCAACCTTATGGCTCATAGGCTTTGTAGGGCCTTTCTGAAAGGGACAGTGTTACTCCGACCTCCAGTCTTTGATCCAGTAATGCATGGGACCTCAATTTTGTTTTACAGAAGTTCATCTCGGCTCCCTTTGAGCCTGCAGCTACGTGTGACCTAAAAACTCTTGTAATGGAAGACAGTATTGTTGGCAGTCATAACTTCAGCTGAGCTGGTCTCTGAGCTCCAAGCTTTATCGATTAAGCCACCTTATTTGGTGTTTCACAAAGACAGGATCTCCTTAAGAACCAATCCTTCTTTTATTCCAAAGGTTACTTCTTTTGTCAATATCAACCAATCCATTGAGTTGCCTGTGTTTTTTCCTGAATTTTCTAACAAGGCAGAATTTAAGTTTCATCAGCTAGACGTTCATAGACAATTGCGTTTCTATTTACACAGGACAAAGGATTTCAGGAAATAAGATCAACTGTTTGTCTCGTTTTCAGACATTAGACTTGGGGTTCCTGTCTCTAAAGTAACCTTGTCTCGCTGGATCTCTAATTGCATCTCATGTATTTATGGTTCCAATGGCAAAGAATTACCCTTTAAAGTGAAGGCTTATTCTACACGATCTATGGCTACCTCTACTGCATTTCGGGCTAGGACGTCTATGGATGATATTTGTGCTTCAGCAACATGGGCTTCGCCTCATACTTTTATTAGCCACTACAAATTAGATCTGGTCTCTAGAGGCAGATCTTCCTTTGGTTCCACAGTGCTCAAGAGTATTTTTCACTGAGCCACCCAAGGTCGAGGTGCTATTGGACTACATAACATCAAGAAGTTATGTACTCACCATAACGTTCGATGTATGTAATCCATCTTGCTTTACATTCTTACTTACCCCCCCACCCCCTCCTTGAGGACCTGGAGGTATAGTCTCTAGGTGTCAGTGGTCCTTTCGGTTGGGGTTGTTCTTCTCAGTATGTATGTATGTATGTATGTGTGTGTGTGTGTGTGTGCGCGCTTGCAGCAAACAAGATCTGGGGAATGGGCCAGTTGCATGATGGGATACCTCTTAGCCACGAGCCAATTTAAGACTTCGAGCTAGAGTATGGCTGAGTCGGAGCCGAGGTTCAGCTCCGAACCCAGGGCTAAAAATGTAAGGCGAGATGGACTACATACATCGAACATTATGGTGAGTACATAACTTCTTGATCTGAAGTAGGGAGTTCATTTGTCAGCAACCTGTGGGTCTTGGATCCGATATCGGATCCGAGCCGGCAACTTGTTTCAAGCTAATGGATCCGAGCTCCTAGCTCCTCCCCTCACCCATAATCCCCTGCTAACCCTCCATGACCCCAGATCTAGTTTGCCGCGCTTATGGGTAGCTGGATTCTTGCAAGCTCATCTAGTCTTGGCAGTTAAGTTGTTAGTTTTCTGTCAAATTTCTTAAATTTTCTCTAAAATGTTCTGTGTAATTGTTAGGTACCCTTTAGAGTAATATATTTTCTTTTAAGTAGTTTTCCCTCCCTTCGCTGGTCGTTAGAGTGTGTGTATTGTGTGTTGTGTTTTGGGGCCTGTGTGTGTGTGTGTTATATTACTTTTCTTTAAGTATGGCAGAGGCCCCAAAAGCCATTTTTTCTAAATGTACCGAGTGTGGCCATAAGCTCTCCCCGGCTGATGGCCACACTCTATGCGTTCGGTGCCTTGGGGTTGAACACCTCACCTCAGGCTGTACCATTTGTGCAGCATTCAACCCCAGGGCACTGAAAGAGCGGAGGTCGAAGCTGGTCTTGGCGGGACTTTTACCCCCGGACTCGGCTCCGGCCTCCACTGCTCCCGTGGCTCCACCACAGGCTGTGGTTGCTGCCATTCCTGCCCCCCTTCCTCCGTCCGGGACTCAAACTCTCGCTAAAGTGTCGGTGGACAGGGAGGCCAGGAGGGAGAAACGGAGGGAGAAGCACCACAAGCGGCGGGCCGAGACCTCCGTTTCGGCCCCGCCAGCTAAGCAGGCTTCTCCCTCCACTGCTTCTAGGTCTCCTCCTCCTCGGCTCCGATCCCCTTGTTTCTCCCCAGGGCCCGAGGAGGAGGAGGCCCGATCTCCATCGAGGTCATCAAGGTGGCATTCCAGGCCTGCCTCGGTGACCTCCTCGAGATCGACTTTTAGTATGTCCGATGCAGACTTGGACCGGATGATGCGAAGGTTCATCCAGGCCCAGCTGCAGATGGGAGTGCTCTTGCCTCCCCCCCCCCCTTCGGGGGGGGGGAGCTCGACACCTTTTTTTCCATCCCATTGCTCCTTCTCCGACCCGCTACCCGGGTTTGGAGCGCTCGGAGCTGAGCACCGTTGGAGCCGGGGGTGGGTCGGCGCCGACAGTACTTGGTACTTCGGATCCGACCCTGCCCTCGAGCCTGTCTGATCCGACCTCTCGGAGCCGTGGCCCGAGCTTCGGATCCGACGGATTCAGTGTGCCTTCGGCTCCGTCCAGGTCGGAGCGCGCTGGTCCTTCGGATCCGATGGTCTCGGCGCCGTTTCCAATCCCTTCATCGGATCCGAGTGGGAACCTACTTTCGGATCCAAGAGAGAGTGGTTCCCCCTCGGCTTTTGATGTTGTGGAGAGGGCTCTGTTGAGAGCATCCGGACCCCGGTCCTTGTCTCAGCTCCTTCCTGCACTCCCTCTCTGCTGGGCCAGGCTTCCATCACCCGGCCAAAGGGACAGCCTGCTTCAATGTCCCAGATGGTTTCATTGGAACAGGATGTAGCTGGCGAGGCCTCCTCGGACAGCCCCCCCGAGGAAGTGCCCCGCAAGCATAAGTGCAAGAGAAGGCACGTGGACTCGCCTGAGTCCTTAACTGAGGACACGGACTTGGAGGAAGGGAAGGCTCCCCAAGATCACCCCCTGAGGATGTCTCCTTTGGAGACATCATGGAGATGCTGAGGATCAGAGGTGGGTGGTCTGCCCCCAAGTCTTCCTCCGACGAGTCCGTGTTTCTGGAGGCATTCGAAGCAGGCCCGTCTACGTCTTGGGTGTCCCCTCCAGCAGACCCCTTGGTGGACCTCATTACCACCAGGGCGTGGAAGGATCCGGACACTGTGGAGCCAATACCAAAATGCCCGGATAGAATACTTAGCCCCCCCTCAGACCGATCACACTGGAGTAAGGGCCCCCCCCCGTAGATGCCATGTTGACGGCGACAGCCACGAAGAGGGAATTGGCTCAGGAGAGCCCCTCAGTCCATCCACCGAGCAAGGAGTCCCGCTCGATGGACCGCTTAGGGAAGCGAGGTTTTAGTTCAGCGACCTTCTCGGTAAGGTCTCTGAACTATATGGCACATCTCATCAGGATGCAGCGGGATCTTATCAAAGAATACGCTGCCTCCCCTCCTGAGTCCATGTTGGCGGATGACAAACAATTGTACTCCACCCGAATGACCACTCTGAGATCAATTTCAAATACCTCTATGCGGCTATTGTCCCACGCCACAGAGGGAGCCGCTAGGGCTAGCGGAGCAGGCCTAGTCATGAGACGTCAGGCCTGGCTCCGTCATTGTGACTTTGCGGAACCTTTTAAAGCGTCTTTTGCAAACGCCCCTTTTGATGGTTCTGCCCTTTTTGGCAAAACGGTTCGTGAGACACTTGTCCAGAGCGAGAAAGACGGGAAGACGTCTGCCGTCGGAGTCCGCTTCTCTGCTCCCCAGCGGTACTTTTCGAAGAACCAGAAGGGTCAGAAGAAGATGTGGTTCCGGAAATCACAACATTCCCAACCCGCTCCGGACAACCAGTCCTTCCGTGGCAGAGGAGGACAGGGAGGACGCCGCCCCAGGGGCAGAGGGGCTCCGAGAAACTTTGGGTCCAGAGAACCTTTCTCTGAACGGCCCGCGCAGCAGCCCTGAAGGGTTGCCCGGCTGCTCCACTCTGGAGGCAGTCGGGGGGCGCTTCTCAGAGCACCTAGCGGCATGGGAGTCCATCACGACAGACCGCTGGGTGCTTCGCATTATATCCAGAGGTTACAAAATTCCATTACTCCATGTCCCCAAATTCAAAAACCTCCCCGATGTACCACCCGATCAGAGGGAGGCCGCAGCCGCAGAAATTCAGCAGCTGTTAAGAAAAAGAGCCATCCAGCCCGTCTCCCAAGACCAGCTCGGATTAGGGTTCTACTCCAGGTTCTTTTTGGTGCCAAAAAAGACGGGGGACTTGAGACCGATCCTAGACCTTTCCCGCTTGAACCTGTCAGTAACCAAGGAAAAATTCCGAATGGTCACTCTTCAATCTATTCTCCCCCTTCTAAGGGAGAACAATTGGATGTGCTCTATAGACCTCAAGGATGCGTACTACCACATTCTAATGGACAGACGATCCAGGAGGTTCCTCCGCTTCCGGCTGGGAGCCAGTCACTACCAATTCAGGGTCCTTCCCTTTGGCCTCACCACAGCCCCCAGGGTGTTCACCAAGGTATTAGCAGTGATTGCGGCCCACCTGAGACTCCACGGAATACAGGTCTTTCCGTACCTGGACGACTGGCTCCTGACCGCCCCAACAAAGGCATCTACTTTGCTCAGCCAGAGACTTCTTTCTCCGCCTAGCCCCACAGTTAGGCATCACTATCAATGCCGACAAATCCCTTCTGGCCCCAACACAAGTCATAGAATTCATAGGAGCCAGAATAGACACCAGAGAGTTACGAGCCTTTCTAACTTCCGAGAGAATCTGGAATTTGCAACTCCATGTGCGGGCTATCCTCCAATCAGAGACTGCACCAGCGGAATTGGTCCTGAGGGCACTAGGCTCCATGGCGGCAGCGATTACGCTCCTTCCATGCGCCCATCTGATTATGCGCGTACTGCAATGGACACTTCTAGTGCAGTGGTCTTTTATATCCCTTCCTCTTCACCACCCCATTGCTATCAGCAAGGCTTGCAGGAAGGCTCTATTATGGTGGCTCCAAGCCTCGGACCTCCATACGGGCCGTCCCTTCTGCACCTCTCCCCCTCTCGCCACGGTGACCACGGACGCCTCCCGCCTCAGGTGGGGGGGGGCATTATTCAGGCAGGACGGTCCAAGGCACGTGGAACGACACAGAGACCTCCCTGCATATCAACGTTCTGGAGATGAGAGCGGTGCTGTTCGCGTTGCAAGCACTTCAGGATCTCCTCCCCATAGGAACGATTGCAATTCAGTCGGACAACATGTCGGTTGTCTGGTATATCAACAAACAGGGGGGAACCAGATCTTACCCTCTATGCCGCGAAGCCATGAGAGTGTGGGAATGGGCGATCTCCACCAACCGCTTTCTGATTGCAACGCACATTCCGGGACGGACCAGCATCCTAGCGGACAAACTCAGTCGCACCCTTCTTACCCCGTACGAGTTGTCTCTCAATCCTTTAGTAGCGAAGCAGATATTCGCAATATGGGGGCAACCCTGCTGCGATCTTTTTGCGTCTCCATCAAACACCAAATGCGGCAATTTCTTCGCTCTAATCCCCCCTGCAGGGGAAACTCCCAAGAGACGCTCTGGTGCATGCTTGGCCACCCGGTCTACTTTATGCCTATCCTCCTCTACCCCTGATGCTACAACTCTTACAGAATGCCTCGCGGTTGGGGAGCAGGATGATCCTCATTGCCCCATTCTGGCCTCGGCAAATTTGGTTCCCTTAACTGTGGTCTCACCTTGTGAATCCTCCTCGGATTCTAGATCCCAGTCCGGATCTCATCTCCCATCCGTCGAACTTACCGCCCCCAAACCTGGACAACCTGAAACTGACAGCTTGGTTGCTCCAGTTCCACTCCTAGTTAGGACTCCCGGTATCTCTTCACCAGTCAAAGCCATCCTTGTTGCAGCGCATAAGCCCTCCACCAGGAAAGTGTACAGCAGTAAATGGAAACATTTCTCCATCTGGGTGGAGCATCATGATCTAGATCCCTTTATGGCTCCTCTTCCGTCCATATTAGACTTCCTAACCGAACTCTTTCAGGAAGGCGCTAGTTGTTCAACTGTCAAAGTGCAATTGGCAGCCATATCACATTACCATGTGGGACATGATGCAGGGCCTTTGATATCGGCCAAGTTGTGTAAAACCTTTCTCAAGGGCACCTTCTTACTTAGACCCCCTATAAAAGAAGCCGTACCACCATGGGATCTTTCACTAGTTCTTCAAGCCTTGACTGCTCCACCTTTTGAACCCGCTGCTTCAGTAGATCTCAAATTCTTGTCTTGGAAAACAGCATTCCTTGTAGCCATCACTTCAGCAAAAAGAGTTTCGGAGCTTCAAGCTCTTTCTGTGAAGCCTCCTTATTTGATCTTTCACCCAGACAGAGTGTACCTCAGGATCAGTCCTTCTTTTCTTCCCAAGATAGCATCGGAAACCAACATAAATCAATCCATAAATTTACCGGTTTTCTTCCCTAAGTATCAGAATAAGGGAGAGTACAAGCTGCACTCATTAGATGTTCACAGGCAGCTTCGCTTTTATATTCATAGAACAGCTGGTCATAGACAATCCGACCAGCTGTTCATTTCCTTTGCCAAATTTAATTTGGGGAAAGCAATTTCAGAAGTATCTTTATCACGCTGGATTTCTCAATGTATCCTATTAGCGTATCAAGTCTCTGGGAGACCCGCACCGGAAGGAGTTCGTGCACATTCCACTCGTTCCATCTCTACTTCTGCGGCCTTCAAGTCCAGAGTTCCATTGGATAATATTTGTTCGGCAGCCACTTGGGCCTCATCTCATACCTTTATTAACCACTACAAACTGGACGTGATTTCTAGAGGGAGAGCATCCTTTGGCTCTGCGGTGCTTCGCAATATCCTTCCATGATGGCCACCCAAGGTGCAGGTAGCTGGGGACTCTGTCCCACAGGTTGCTGACAAATGAACTCCCTACTTCAGATTAAGAAGTTATGTACTCACCATAACGTTCCATCTGAGTAGGTAGCTTCATTTGTCTGCAACCATCCCCCCCTCCTTCCCCCTGGCCTTCTTTGGATCTATTTTTAGTTGGATACCCATTTTTTGGGTATATATTAAGGGGCAAACTTGGTCTGAGGTCATGGAGGGTTAGCAGGGGATTATGGGTGAGGGGAGGAGCTAGGAGCTCGGCTCCATTAGCTTGAAACAAGTTGCCGGCTCGGATCAGATATCGGATCCAAGACCCACAGGTTGCAGACGAATGAAGCTACCTACTCAGATGGAACGTTATGGTGAGTACATAACTTCTTATTTTTGCAGTAAGTTTAAGACCATGACTTTAACACCAGTCATTAGTCTGTATATATGACCTTCTCATGTCCATGGTTTGATTCTGTCAGCCTCTGTTTGCCTTTTGAGTCTGAGCAAGTTACTTAATCAGAAAGTGCACGTGGGGAATTGGGCTGTGCTCCAGTTGATACAGTGGATGACATGTGTGATAACTGTCTGAGACTCTATGCCATAGATCGCAGTGAGTCAGGGTCAAATCTAGAAATAATCAGGGACACTTTTAAAATATTAGTACTATTAACTTGTGACATTGACAAGTAAGAGAATGTGAATTAATATGTATTTTCTGAAATAAAACAAGTATCTAAGTCTAATTATTGTCATTGTTAAGTGTAATTTACCACCACCTTTCCAGGCATTACCAGTTTTAGGTGGGGGTTAAGAGGGGCAGAGCTAAAATTTGAGTCAAAATCAGGGACATCCCTGAAAAACAAGGACAGTTGAGAGGTATGTCCTATGCTAGCCCAGAGATAAAATGTAATTTTTGCTTCAACGATGTCCCTGTTCCTCTACCATGCATAAGAAAAGTAGCTTATGTACATTAAATTAACTTTTCTCATTTTAAGTAACTCTTTAATCATTTGCATGGATAAAATTTAACAAATAATCCACTTTGTAAAGGCTTAACTTTGTATAATCACAGCTGCCACTGGGGTGGTGTGCCTTGTTAAATTGCAGGATTTCCATTTTTTATTTTTGTTTTATTTCTTATACTAGACATTTTACACCTGCTGAAACTCTGTGACCTCTCAAAAAGATCACCCTCAAGAAGTTCTTTAGACATCTCATAATAGAAGTCTTAGAACTCTTGGGTGCCTGAACTTACTCCAGCCAGTTCATGTCATGGCCATGCAATGAATGTGTGGTTTGCCAGCAAACCCCACCTTATTTCTGTAAAATATACCACCCTCTTAAGTTTAGTTTGCTGCAGAAATGTAAAACCAGATTGAAACCTTGCACCATCACCACCAAGTTAGTATTGTACTGATTTTCTTCAATCTGTCTGCATCTTAAGTGAATACCTGCAAAAAATAACAGTGCTATATTTGATTTATGCACACCGGTGCATTAATTATCCTGTATAATAAGTAGTAAAACGTTTTTCATACATTCGTATCAATTTTAAACTACACAGCATTGATTCAAATGTATTTGTTGCATTTGTTTACTGGGCAAAATTTTCTTTTCAGCAGGGTCCCAGGAAGAAAAGCTCCAAAGAACATGTCAGATCTCCAGTAGCTACAATGTCACTGCAAAGATTTACTCTAGATCACTACTTTATAACTTTATTGAAATGTTACACTATTTAAAATATTACCTCCTAAATTTTGAAAAATCACATCTTAACTGCCAGCTGCCCTGCTTTTTGTTTTATTCACTACCTTCAATCACTCTTTATTCTTTTTGATAAACATTTACAAAGTGGGCTTTATAGTTTTCATTTCTCCCTCTAGTTTATTAGGTTCACAGTGTTACTGGTCTTCTTCCAACTCACTGAGTTCCCTTATTCTGTGTAGCTGGTTTGAATCTAGGCTTCTTCTTATCCTTTTGGTCAGTTCCTAAGCTTTTTACTCATTTTCAAGCTAGAGTGTTGGAAAGAGTTTAACTGGCATATTCCCATCCTGGCAAATGAAAGTGACAGTCTTATTGGTTAGTTCTTTATTTGTCTAGGTATCTCAGTTTGAACAACAGTCCAGATGTTCTTCGTGTTTCACTGTTGCAGTCATCACCTGTGGGTTATCCCTGCTGTGGTAGCCCTCGGCCAGCCCAGATACCAGAGTCAATGTTTTTCTGCGTCAGCTGCTGTCACCTGTAGACTGACGTCAGGTTGTCAGTGCTATAAAGCAAGGCAGCTGACACCATTACACCAGTCTTTCTTGCTGTGGAGCCTGTTGCAAAAGCAGTTTGCAAGTGTGCTGGTCGGTCACTACCAGACTTTGGACCACAGCTGAAAATGTCTAAAGCTAAGTACCCTGTTGGGGATCTATCTTTCTTGCACTAACCGATGTCCAAAAAAGTTAACAATTGTCTCGCCTGTGGAAAGCAGATCCCACACCGAGACTTCCATTCATACTGCATCACTTGTTTAGGCCCAGATCACAACTTCAGCCGTTGCCGGTTCTGTGCACTCTTTAACACAAGAGCCATTAGTTAGAGAGCTCATTTTGTAGACGGCTATTTTCGTTCTCCTTCTTCTCATATGGCATCAGTCAGCCAACAATCCGTAGAGCCTCCTAAAAAGCGTAAAGATAAAGATAGAAACAGACCTCACAAGGCCAAGCCTTCCAATGACTCTTCTGCTAAGCAGGTCATCAGTACTCCGGAATTCAGTGAGGCGCTTTCGCAGCCCCTGATGCCTGTTGTGATTGCTATGCAGGCCTCTATTGAGTCCCTTTCAGAGTCCAGTATGCCTCAGAAATCTTCTTCGTCTTCAGAGCCTTTGCCTGTCTCTGCCTCGGTTGGGTCTGGAGTCGCTAAGTAGGCACCGGTTTCCGAGGAGGTCTTTCGCACTACCGATTCTAGTCAGAAACTGATGTTTTCTCTCTCGACTACCGCTCCTGTCAGACCGATGACTTCTCTTAGACCTAGAAGCCAGGCCACCCCTAGAAAATCTACCTCTGGCCACCATCATACTCCCGCCCCTCCACCCCAGGCCCATATGCTTAAGATGGCGGAGGATCTTATTTTCCTTATCAGGGGCAGTCAAGCCACTACTTCTAAAAGGAACAGACACCCTTCTCCCGAACTATTGACAGAGCAAGATTCTGAGGAATCGTATTATTCAGATTTTGAAGAGGATCAGCAACCTCTTACTGCTTATGAGGATTCAGATGCAGAGGAATCCATCCCTTCTGCCTCCCCAAAAGGAGACTTCTCCTTTGGGGAAACCCTCCACACCCTCGGGGAACATTTCCAGTGGGAATCTCAGGATTTCCCTCAGTCTAAGAAAAGGCTAAGAGAATTTCTAGACCTTCCCCAGCACAGACCCCTTGCCACCCCCCTATTTTGGAAGTGGTGGATGATGTTTTTCATGAATCCAGTATAGCCCCGGATGCCCTTCCTCCTGCTCCCAGTAAGCCAGACAGGTATTGTAGAGTACCAGACTCTCATAAATACCTGTACAGAAATCCTGCTGCAGACCCGGATGTCATTACACAGGGCCCCAAGGGAGCCAGGGCTAGTTCTGCAAAGAACCCTACTCCTTCTGATAAGGATGCTAGAGCTCTGGACAGATGGGGTAAAAAGGTTTACACCTGTGCAACCTTAGCCATCAGAGCTCTCAACTGTCAGTTCCATATGTTAAAATATCAACAGCACACTTTGGAACTATTAAAGCAAAAGATTTCTACTTTTCCTGACTGTGCCAATTCTAAGGAGTTAGCAGACTTAATGCACTCTACTTGCCAAGTGGCAAGGCACTCTTTACACTGTGGATATGATGCACTAGAAGCCTCTAGCAGGGCAGCAGTGTCTGTATCTGTCATTCGAAGACATGCATGGTTGAAGGAACAACCTCTACCTGATCATGTAAAGTCTAAATTAATTGATGCACCTTTAGACAAAGACTGCTTGTTTGGAGAAAAAGCAGAAGAGGTGTTAAAAAAAAAAAAAGGAAGATAAAGAAAAGTCTATGCAAACAGTAAAAGGTTTCTTTCAGGTTCAACCTCCTAGATTCAGCAGGAACTTTCCCTCTAAGCACTGGTCCTTTCCTGCTTCCAGCAGACAGGGGCAAGCTAAGCCCCGCAGGGACAGGCCACCCAGGTACCTACAGCAGGGACAACAGAGAACCAAATAGTGGACCACATCTGCCCCTAGGGCAGGGAGTTCTAAGCCATCCCTCTATGGCAAAAGATACCAATGACTCCCTACCGCCCTGCCCTCCCTTCACCCAAAGAAAATTGTCTGTCTGTAACCAAGGACCAGTGGGTCTTAACGATCATTTTCCAGGGATACAAATTCACTTTCAGCGAACTCCCAATTCCCAGAGGGTACCCAGACTTACCTCCCAGTCAGTGAGCAGAGGCATTAAAGCAAGTCCAAATTCTCATAGCCCAGGGGGCAGGCGAACCTCTCCCCGCAGATCAAGCAGGCAAAGGCTTTTATTCCAGGCTTTTCCTTGTTCCCAAAAAGGAGGGCAATTGGCACCCCATCCTGGATCTGTCCATGCTGAACACATCCCTGGTGGTCCCCAAATTCAAAATGCTAACCTTGCAGCAGCTGCTACCTATGCTGACAAACAATGGCTGGTTAGTGACTCTGGACCTAAAAGATGCTTAACTCCATATCCCCATAAGGGAGTCCTGCAGGAAATTCCTGTGTTTCAGAGCAGGCTCACAGCACTTTCAATTCTCTGCTTTTCCCTTTGGCTTTACTACTGCTCCCAGGGTTTTCACCAAATGTTTGGCCCTGGCCATAGCATTTTGCAGACAGAAAAATATATAGATTTATCCTTATCTGGACGATGGCCATATCCAGGCAGAGGGCAAAGAAAAGCTGCTGCAAGACCTACACTTCGTCAAATTGCTCCTAACTTCCTTGGGGTTCACCATCAATGAGAAGAAATCAAACAGACTCCCTCCAGGAGGATCATTTTCCTGGGAGCTCTGCTGGACACAGCATCCCAAGTGGCCTTCCTACCCCCAGAAAAGCAGAGCTCCCTGCCTCTCTACTTTACCCAGCTGGCGTCCAGAAGTCACCTCACAGCAAGGAAGTTCCTGCAAGCCTTGGGATACATGGCTTCTTGCATCCTTCTGATTCCTTTGGCCTGCTGCACATGAGGAAACCTCAGTGATATCTAAGGAACCTTTGGTGCCAACACTCACAGCCTCTAGAGACCTCTCTCCCTCTGATCCCCTGTATAAGGGCCGAATTGCTCTGGTGAGCAGGGGTCTGTGCCAGGAACCAGGGTCTCCCATTCATCCACTGTCGCACCGGGCAGACCATCACCACTGACGCCTCAGGCATCGCTTGGGGCACCCACCTAGCAGGTAGGTTCACCCAAGGTCTTTGGGATGCCCAACACCTTCCCTTGCATATCAACCAAAAGGAAATGATTGCAGGACAAAAGGCTTTGACATCCTTCCAGCCCCATCTCAGTCCAGGAGTTCTCCTTATCATTATAGACAACACCACAGTAATGTGGTACATCAACAAACAGGGAGGGACACAATCTTAGCCTCTGTGCAGGTTAGCCATGAACCTCCGGCTGACTGCCTCCTCCATAGTATTACACCTAATAGCCCAATACCTACCAGGTATCAACAGTACCCTGGCAGACCACTTAAGCAGGCACTTAATGGACCCCCATGAATGGCAGCACCACAAAAAGATCTTTGTGCAAGTCACTCAAGTGTGGGGAAATCCAGAGGTGGATCTCTTTGCTTTGCACCTCAACCATCAGCTGAAGAAATTTTTTACCAGGGAATATCACCACCTGGCATAGAAGGTAGATGCCTTGACCTTCCCTTGTAACTCTCATTTTGTGTACACTCTCCCCCCCCCCCTTTGCCTCTTATTCCCAAGGTACTCATCAAGATAAGGGAGGAGGGACCCAAGGCCATCCTCATTGCTCCAGATTGGTCCAGACAACATTGGTACCCCTTGCTGCGCAGCCTGACATCACATCCTCCCAGGCAGCTTCTCCAGATCCCAAACCTCTTGACTCAAGTGGGGGGGGGGGGTGCTGCACCCAGATTTGCAGACTGTCAAGCTATCATCATGGCTGATACCCCCAAGGTAAGGGAAAGGCTTCTGCTGAGCAAGCAGGTCCTAGACATTATCACAGAGGCCAGAAGGCCCAGCACCAGAAGATCTTATGCAGGGAAATGGAAAAGATTTTGCTCCTAGTGCCAGTCCAGAGGGGCCACTTCCTCACAATCTTCTGTCCCTCTCATCCTGGACTGTCTAGCGGAATTACTTAATAGTGGCCTCTCCTTCTCTTTTCTTAAAATCCACGCCTCAGCCATTTTAGCTCACTTTAGTACAGACCAGCCCCTGTTCTCTCACCCTTTGATTAAGCAATTCCTCAGAGGGAACTTCTAATATCAGACCTCCCAGAAGGCCTCCCACGCCAGCCTGGGATCTTAAGTATGTTCTGGAAAAACTAACCTTACCACCCTTCAAACCTGCTGCTTCAGCAGAACTAAAATTCCTCTCCTGGAAGACTGCCTTTTGCTTGCTATCATCTCCGCCAGAAGGGTTTCTGAACTTCAGGGAGTGATGGCCATTGAGCCCTTCATCATTTTCCATGCAGACAGGGTCTCCCTTAGGACTAACCCCTAACTTATGCACAAGGTGATATCTAATGTGACTCTCAACCAGGCCATTCATCTGCCTACCTTCTTCCCTAACCCTCAAAACAAGTGGGAAAGAATTCTGCACTCCCTGGATGTGCACAGGCAGCTCAGATGCTACCTGGACCGTACTAAACCCTTTAAAAAAAAACGGACCAACGTCTTGTCAGTTTTGCCCTAGGGGCAGAGAGGAAGCCCATTTCCAAGCAGACTATCTCTAAATAGATATCACACTATATCCATTTCAGCTACAGATTTCATGGGAAACCTCCCCCTAAGTCTATTCGTACTCATTCCACTAGGGCAGCCTCCACTTCCACAGCATTCCTCAGAGGAGTTCCCACCAGGGACATCTTGGAAGCTGCCACCAGGATCTTAGTCCATACCTTTACAAAGCATTGCCACCTTCCTCTCTTCTCTAAGGCTAGGGCAGAATTTGCCTCTTCAGTACTGCAGGGCCTCCTTACCCATGCCTAGATCGCTAACTAATCCTGCCACCCCTCTGTTCAGCTTTGGGAATCTTCCCACAGGTGCTGACTGCAACAGTGAAACACGAAAAACATAGTACAGTTGTGTACACTTATAAATGTAGATATTCAAGTGTATTCACTGTTGCAGTCCTGGTTTCCTCCATCCTTCCCCCTTATATCTCTGTTAGGTAGACATAAGCTTCTTGGGGTGCTTGTAACCACTAGGACCAGTTTACCATATTTCCTGGGGCTTCTGAATGGTTAGGGCAAGAAAAACTGATGTAATGGCATCAGCTGCCTTGCTTTATAGCACTGACGACCTGACTTCAGTCTACAGGTGACAGTAGCTAACGCAGAAAAAAATTGACTCTGGTGTTCGGGCCGGCTGAGGGCTATCATAGCAGAGATAACCCGCAGGTGATGACTGGAACAGTGAATACACTCGAATATCTACCTTTATGGTAAGTGTACACAACTGCACTTTTCTTTGCAACCTCTCATTACTTGAATGAATTTGCTTAATTTCTGTCTAGTGTTCTCCAGTCCTGTACAAAGATTCTTCTGTTTCACATTTACAGTATTTTTAATTTTTGCCACATTTTGGATAGTGGCTAATTCTTTTGCTGATACATTTGTAACTTTACCAGAACAGGTTTTAATTTTTTCTTTATGTTAAGATTTAGAGCATATGCATGATGTGCCTTCTCAAGCAGAAGCAGCAGTCCATGTACTTATTTGGGTTTTTGTGAAGTTAATGAAGTAATTTCCAGTCAGTTATCCTATCCTGTACTGGCAAAAATCTCAAGTTTCCTGTTTTTGATCTATTTTCCAACTCAAATTTCTTCTGCGTAACATCTTCATGGAAACATTCATATTTAGTTTTTTCTCTTAGTTCATTTTCTGACTGTGGCACTTTTATCAGGTCATTAGCTCATTCATATCTGCAGCACTAATCACTCTTTTTACAGCATCACTCTTACAGCACTACCTTTGTGGACTGCATCTTATTCAGAACTAAAATACTTGAAAGGCAGACCATGCATAGCACTTTTCTTAAAGTCATAAATACAGGCACCACCAGGAGGCTGACAAAGTCTCAAAATCTACAAAGGCTCGAAAAGTACAGCTGTTTATTCAATGAATACACACAAACACAATACTCTCTACAGCGTTTTCATCAACAAGGACTTCTTCAGATGTAAAAATGTGTTACAAGCTGTTGATTTCCTTTTATACCCCCATGATCCCTTTAATTGAATAATTATTTAATGACATAACCATGATTTAAAACACAATGAATTCAACTCCAAGAAATAATAAATCAGATATAACCCCTGGAGTGTAATAATATATAACCTAAGCATTTAAAATTCATGTACTAAAAAACTAATATATAAATATAAAAAATATATATATCTTTAATATAGGACACTTGTGTAAATACATTAAAATAATATGAGTAAAATACTAATATATAATGTACTTGGAAAAATAAATAAATCTAAAAAGTACATTATTTAAAAATACAACACTGACATCCAGTGGTGAGAAGGCTCACCACCAGTTACAATTTGGCAGCTCTCATTCTGAGTATAGGTGCATTTGATAAATGTTCATTGAGCCCCGGGGTCCTATTTGCCTCTAATAACAATTGCCAGTATAACTCTCTTACCTCAGTCCTAGTCTCCCACGGCCACCCCCCCTCAGATCCTGCTCTACCTTCTCTAGGACAAAGAAACCCCATCTGGCCTGTGTACATAGTAAGGTGTGTTTATAAAGTGCATTATTGTAATCTTGAGTTCTGATACCATTAAGATGCTCGTAGATCTTTCTTTTCAATTTACGTGTCGTTTTTCCAACATAAAATGCTGCGCATTGTTTACATGTAGCCAAATAAATAACCCCCTCAATGCAGCAGTTGGAAAAACTATTACCCTTAACAGTGTAACATCTGTCAGGGATGCATACAGATTCTTGATTTAGAATATATGGGCACTGGGCACATGTTCCGCACTTGTAGGTACCTAATCTTTTTCTATGGACTGGCTTATGGTTCCTTTCCAGAAGTTCCTTCAAGTTCCTTACTTTTTTATATGTAAACCTTAAAGGGGTTTTAAACAGTACCTCCAATTCAGAGTAACAACCAAACTTGTCCCAATGTTTGGAAATAATGTCTCTAATATTAGGGGTATCCTGGTTGTAAAACATAACAAAATTTCCCCTGAAAGCACCTTCCCCTTGAGCACCTCTAGTAAGATTCCGTATAAAATTTGTATCTGTTGGATAATTCTGTCCTGGGTGTGTATCCACCCTGTCACAACCTAAAATGGGACTGAATCTACCAGATCTTCCTTCCTTCACTTCTGCCATAACCCCTTCAACTAACCCCCTAGGATATTTTCTAACAAGGAACATATTCCTTACTTTAACACTTTCACGCTCATAATCTACATCCTTAGAAGTCATTCTACAACTGCGAATGAATTGGCCCTTTAAAATACTTCTCTTCTGCTTAAAAGGATGTGAGCTAGTGAAATACAGGTAGGAGTTAGAGAAGGTATCCTTCCTGTACACCACTGATTCAAATTCCTGCAGTTCTACATCTTTTTTTCATAATAATATCCAAAAAGTTCATATCTTGGTGGAAAATATGGTGAGTAAACCTTAAAAATTCAGTAGTTTGATTCAAATATTGTATAAATTCCATACATTTGGCTTCAGTCCCCACCCAAAAAAGACAAATGTCATCCAGGTACCGTTTGTAATAAATCCAGTACTGGGCATACTCTGAATGAAAAACAAACTTTTCTTCCCAAACCATGAGTACAATATTGGCGTAGGTGATGTAACAACATGCTCCCATCGCCACCCCCCTGAATCTGTTTAAAGAACTCACCCTCAAAAAACAAAAAATTATGCCCCAGAACTAAGTCCATTAATTCTGTGTACACTAAAAAAGTATTGTGATCTAGGTTACCAACTTTATGTGGGATCACGTTGAATAGAACCTGTATATCTAGTGTTACAAAAATGTGCGAGTCTGAATACAGTTCCTTTTTAATACTTCTAAGAAAATCCCATAAGTCCTTAAGTATTCCACCCGCATAGTCCAAATATTTTTTAATTTCAAATCCACATATTTAGCCAGGGGGTAGGTTTTGGACCCATTGGCCTCCACAACTGGTCTCATGGGGGGATCCTCAAGGTTTTTGTGCACCTTGGGTATCCCAAAGATGGAAGGTATTTTTGGCTTTTCTATATTAAGATACCTAAAAATATCCTGATTAATGAGATCATCCTTTAACATGTCCTTTAAGGCAAAATCAGTTTTATGATATGCCAAGTTAATTTCATTCCTGGATACTCTGATATACTTGGACGTGTCATTTAACATATCTAGCATTTTGCTGGTATACAAGATGCTGTCCATAAATACCACCCCTCCCCCCTTATCAGGTTGCATAACCCTAACATACTGATATTCCCTGAAGGATTTAATCACATTGCATTCATCCTGGCTGAGGTTGTGCCTAAAGTTCTGCCGGGAGGCAATACTATTCCTGATTTCCCTTTCCACTTGTACCTCAAAATTTCTCAACTGGAGGTGTAGGGGTGGATTGATGGTACCAGCCTTTTTAACATCTTGGGCTATAGACCTACTTTCATGTCCCTGAAACAAAAATTCTAAGTTCTTTTTCCTCAGGAACATTTTTAAATCAATAAGTACATCCGCAATACGTCCCTTACTGGTAGGAATGAATTTAAAATCTTTTGAGAATAAGTTAAAATGTTTACCAGTGACTTCCACTCCACTTTAATTATAAATACTGAAATCATTCATCATATGACGAGGTCCCTCCACTATAATATCTTCCTCCATCTCATGTCCCCCGAATCTGGTTATTTCCTCTAATACCTTTTGCCGTTTGGGTGACCCCTCTGAAAATATTGAACCGGGGTTTTTTGCCTCAGTGTATCTGACCTCCTTAATTCTGGAAAATCCGAGGTGTCAGGAATGTCTTGATCTGGTCCCCTGGGTGCCCTGGCATCATACTGCCCATACTCCATCCCCCATGCATTATAAGTATTGTGCATCTGTGTATCATGATTCCTATTTTGGCCACGTTCCCCCATAAACCCTCTTCGTGGGAACAGGTCTTTCCTGGGGAAGGGGTAGGCCTGTTTCTGGTGATATTCCCTAAGATCCCTGTCAATTTTACCACATTTTCTTTTGTAAATCCTACTGCATTTGTCTTCCACCTGTTTCCTAATCAGATGGTATTTCCTATTTTCCTCTTCAATCTGGAACTTTAAGTCATTGGTGACCATGGGATTCAAATTCTCAGTCTCCTCATACAAATTATGCATCTGCCTTTCATTTTCCTTAATTATAGCCCTCATGACATCATGCCCACTACGATCAAAAATTTTTAACAATTCTTCGTGGAAGGTGGAACCCTCCACCACATTGTTCGGGAATTTATACATACGTAAACCTTTAGGTACAGTGCCCCTGGATATGCATTCTTTCAGTTAACTGTTATCAACACCTAAAGCTTTGTACTTGGAAATTAACTCAGTGAGCTTTTTGATATTAGTACCATAAGTCAAGTCTGTTTCAGTCCCTCCATGTACATTATTCCCCAAAACTTCTGTAACAGTACCTGAATAGTTCAAAAAAGAACTCTATAGATTTATCCAGTTGGACATTGAATCCAGATTGGCCCAATCATCCATCGACATTATAGAATGTCCATTTTCCACAGAAGACCCTCCATTTCTTGACACACTGTCACATAATGCATTATTCTGTTGCCGAGATCCCAAATTAACATCTGGGCCATCCTCGTTCAAGATATATCCACTGGTATGCTTAATATTTGCTCAGTTACCCTTCGGGACTCTGGCTCTCACTTCCCTGGGTGGTTTCGGTGGCTGGAATGACGTCACATCCTCCTCGCGTCTGTCAGACTGCCCAATATTGAAAACGGCTTCCTGGTTGCAGGGTAAAGAAGACGTTGCCCTTGAAACGCCTCCCAAGGCCGGGGAGCTCAAAACAGCCACAAAATCGCTAGTACCACTTTGCAAGCTTGCTGACATCATTTGGATTAGTTGAGTAAGTTTTCCCATGAAGAGGGCTTATGGGGGAACGCGGCCAAAATAGGAGTCATGATACACAATACTTATAATGCATGGGGGATGGGGCATATTTATATATTAGTTTTTTTAGCACTTGTACATGAATTTTAAATGCTTAGGTTATATATTACACTCCAGGGGTTATGTATGATTTATTCTTTCTTGGAGTTGAATTAATTGTGTTTTAAATCATGGTTATGTCATTAAATAATTATTTAATTTAAGGGATCATGGGAGTATAAAAGGAAATCAACAGCTTGTAACACATTTTTACATCTGATGAAGTCCTTGTTGACGAAAACGCTGTGGAGAGTGTTGCGTTTATGTGTATTCATTGAATAAACAGCTGTTCTTTTCGAACCTTTGTGGATTTTGCGACTTTGTCAGCCTCCTGGTGGTGCCTGTATTTGTGACTGGTTGTTGGTTCGTGGTTGTTTCAGGCACCTTGCCTCATTATTTACTTTGGTTACTTTTCTTACAGTGTAACTTAATCTTGCTACTGAATATGTGGTATTTGGTGCCATTATTAAGCAGTTTGTGTGTCTAAATTAAATTTCTAAATAGTTTTTGCCTCTATTTTAACCCAACATGTAAGGTAGAGAGCTGCTTCACATATTTGGATGAAAAGATTTTTCTCCCAAGTCTCGTTGACTGTGAACTACAAGCAATTGCTGCTTATTCTCAGCAGTTAGAAATGTAACATCTCATTAAATGATTGACAGCAGATGTTAATGAATTAGATTGTCTGCTTAATGCTTCTTCAACGTCTTCCAGTTTTTTATTGTTTGGCTTGTTAAATTCCTCTATTGTTGCACTACGAGGAGGTACTGAATAGTTCTAAGCCTGACCTAGAAGGGAATGACGTGGAGCCATGAAAGTTATTCAACATATTCACCCTGAAGTTCAACACACTTGGCACGTCATTTCTGAAGTTTCTGTAACCCTGCCAAAACACGTGTGAAGTCTGCTCACTGAAATACTGCTCCAGTGCTGCAGTCACCTCTGAATGACTTGAAAATTGCTGCCCACTCAAACTCTTTTTAAGATTTGGAAACAGGAAATAGAAGAAGCAAGATTTGGTGAGCAGGATGGATGGTCTATGCACTCAAACCCCAATTTTGCCAAAGCATTCATTGTTTGGCTAGCCTTGTGAATAGGTGCATTGTCTTATTAATTAATTAATTAAGTAAGTAATTAAGTAAGTAAGTAATTAATTAATTAATTAATTAATTAATTAATTAATTAATTAATTAACCATTTGTTAACCGGGAAAGTCCGACTTGGAACAAAGCCAATTTTCAGCGGAGGCCTGGGGAGAAATGCTCTAGATGCATGTCTTTGCAAAGTCGGAGGAAACCCACACAAACGCAGGGAGGACATACAAATTCCATACAGAAGGCACCCCAGCCGAGAATCGAACCGGAGGACCTCTCTCTGTGAGGCGACACTGCTACCACTGTGCCGTCTTGCAAAAAGAGAACTTATTTCTGCAACTTCCCTCTCCTTTTTTCTTTAAATATCTCCTTTAATCGGCACAGCAAGTTACAGTAGTATTCTGCATTAACTGTTTGGACCCTTGGAAGATAGTCATTACAGCACCTTCCAGATCCCAAACACTGTGGCCATGACCTTTCCTGCTGACTTTTGGGTCTTGAACTTCTTTGGCTTTGGTGAACCTGAGTGCAGCCATTGCATGGACTAGTGTTTTGTCTTAGGATCAAAGTAGTGTAACCATGTTTCATCAACAGTAACTAATCGTTCCAAAAAGTTGGCACCAGCGCAAAATCAACTTGTATCCACTTGACATATTTTCTCGTCAGCATTCAAACATTTGAGCAGCTTCCTGGCTGACAGCTTCCACATACTCAGCTGCTCATGGATAATGTTCCCTGGATATCTGTATCTCAGCAATTATTTTAGCCAATATTTGCCTGTCTGCCAAAATCAGGTCATGGACATGGTCAACAATTTCAGGAGATGACACCATTTGTGTCCTCCCAGACCTTGCTGCATCTTCGATCTCGAAATCTCCACACTGAAAGTTTGCACACCACTTCACAGTTGAGTAAGAAGGGCACTTGTCACTCAGTGTTTGCATCATACATTCATGGATTTCTTTTGGAGTTTTCTTCTGGAGGAATAGGAACCTCATAATGGCTCGGAGTTCCACACTTGAAAATTCCACACTTTTCTGTGACATGGTTCAATCAATGATCTGAACAATGTCAAAACATAGCATTAATGATTCTGCAAATTGGCATTTTACAAGATGAAGTAATCTTTTTTTCAGCCACAGAGGCAAAATAATGCTCAGAATTTAGAAAGTTGGTCAGGCTTATAACTTTTTAGCATCCCTCCTAATTTTGAATAGCTCAGTATTTCTTCTTCTTCCACTTTGTTAGACTTTATTCCTTGCACATTAACTGGTGTGTTGTATGCTTCCTGCCAGTCTACAGTGAAGTTATTCAGTCACAACTTTTCACTTTTTTGGGATAAGTTTTTCTTAGAATTAAGAGTTTCTTCTTGAAGAGATCCAGACAGTATATCTTTGAACAGGGAACCACTTTTCTCAAAAATATGTAGTTTAACTTTTTTTAAAATTCATTTATCATTTTCCCACACAGTGAAAGTGATTTTCAGCTTCTTAATCAGGCAGCTGCTATACTGGAAGTCTGTCCTGTGAAGAAAAACTTTAGTCATAGGCTGCCTGTTTACATAACAAACCTCCAGTATCTTTCATTTCTGCTGTTAAACAGTTTCTAAAAGAGATTTTGCTTTTGACATATTCTGGGCATTCAGTGGCTGTGGCTTGAAATCTTAATTTTCTGACTGAAAATTTGACCTTACCTCCCTCTGAGATTATCAGTTTAATCATTTTCAAAAACTTGTTTTAGAAAACGCTTTTCTAAGATGTATTCATCTTGGCTATAAATGTATCTGAACTACATTAAATGCGTAATGAAACATTTACAGTTTTCCTCAAGTGTGTGGTACATTTAAGAATAAATACATCTTTGTTTGACTGAAGTGGAATGTACCATATCACTACCTGTCTTCTATTGTAAACAAGAAAACAAAGTAAAAAAAAAAAGTTATATTACATGGATATTCATAGGGCTGTTAAATCTTGTGTAGAAAGAATTAAATTCACTTAGCAGTCTGCTCAGTTGTTTAACGGAAGAGAAATACAGTCTTCCACTGACCAGACTGTTTTTAAGTGGGCAGTTAACTGCATATTTTTTTATTAAGATAACTGCATATTTTTTTATTAAGATAACTCATTCATGCATTTATTTATTGCTTTTGTTTACTGGGAAAGTCCAACTGGGCACATGTCCCATTTTCAGCAGAGGCCTGGCAGAAATGCCAAATTTTACAGAATGAGTAGAAGGCAGTTAAACAAGATTTACATAATAAATGTATATATGTAGAATAGTAACAATATGACATTAAATCAAAACAAGAACACAGTCAGAAAAGGATCAATTCATATTCTACTCTATTAACATAACTTTTCATTGTTATTGAGAATTTATTATTGTTTATCCTTGATTTGAAACTCCAATAAAAATTATTGAAAAAAAAGAATACAGTAAAATATTAGTTAATTTCAAACTTATAAGAGACTAGTTATTTTCAGTAGGCATCATCTGTAAATAGATAATAAGGTAGGAGATGGTGGAGTAATTACAGGATGAAGATCATTGCAAGTTATGAAGGTGTACTGAGGGGTCCAAGTAAAAGGGAGATAGAGATAGCAGTGGAGAGGAGTAGATGGCAGATAGTTAAAGATTGTGAAGCAGTAGCTGTATTATGGCCATTTACTCAAGAAAGTGATGATGGATAGTAAGGGTTTGGAGATTATCCAGGAACATCATGTGTACAGAGAATGACAGCAGAACTTTAAGAAAATTAGGATCCATTGCACTGGATCAGCAGCTACCACTGCCCCCTTTTTCAGAAATACATCTGTTGAAAATATTTTGGGGTTACCACATGATCATCCGTACACTTCTTTTCCAAGCGTTATAATGAAAATGATGAGTCCAGGGGCACACTGTGATTTGTTCTAGACTAGACACCATGTTTGGTAGCCATAAAGGAGCACTGCTTGGTGCTATTCAAATCATATATGTGATATTCTGCAGTAATAATCCATAAGATGTATACACTATGGTTGTGTGTGATCTACTTGCCCAACCAGTAAATATGCAAATAACAGGATCATTGCTTCAAGATAGGTTTCCACTCTCCTTTTCCTAAGTGTTATGATTTTGTTGGGTTTGGTTGTTTTACATATATGAATTGTTTGTATTTTATCAATTTTTTTGTTGATTATGTTAGATCGTATAGTAATAATTTTATTATTTTATCAGTAGTACTTTTATTTTCTCATATGTAGCACTTCTGGTAGTTGGTTTGCATATTTTTAAATTGAAACTCTCACCTTATTTCCCTTTCAAATATTTATGAAAACGACTGTAGCCTACCACAGAGACATTTGTGTGTGTAGTATCCATGCTAGCATATTCCTAGGCTCTTAAAAAGAGGAGAGAGGTTATACAGTTTTCTTTTTATGTGGCAACCCCCACACACCCCCTACTTAAATATACTAACTCCGAGATCGCGCTACAGTGGGTAAAAGGGAAATCTCCTGTTCTGCGCTTCTACAGACACTACGGAACAGGAGATTTCCCTGTTCCCCGCTGTAGCACAGTCTCTGAGTTAGTATGTTTAAGTAGCAGGGGTGCAGAGGGCTTGCCCCCCTGCAGAATCCCTCACTTAACATATTCACAACACTTGTTTAACCCCCCCTTCAGATATTCGAGTTTCTGAAAACTCGATCATATGGTCTCCACCATATGAGTTTCGAGATTTCGGAAACTCGATCATCCGAAATGAATCTATAGATATAGATATATATATATAGATATATATATATAATTTATATTTATATATGTATATATATATATATATATATATACGGTTCTACCTGACTTCGTCGACAGCGCAGAAGACCGACATCGGAATCCGGAGCTCCAGAAGATCGAAAGTGAAGAAGACCGACGCGAATCGCGAGTGGCAGAACATCGACAATGCAGAAGACCGACACGACGGATGACAACTAGCGCCGAGGATGCCGACATGGGGAAAGGCTGTGTGAGTATGCGGTAATGGACGTTAGGGGTGGCAGGTAAGTGTGGAGATTGACGGTCTGTGGGGATAGGGGTGGGTTAAGTGAGTTAGGGTTAGGGGCGATAGGGGTGGGTTAAGTGAGTTAGGGTTAGGCGATAGGGGTGGGTTAAGTGAGTTAGGGTTAGGGAGGCGATAGGGGTGGGTTAAGTGAGTTAGGGTTAGGGGTTAAGTGAGTTAGGGTTAGGGGTAGGTAAGTGTGCGATATAGTGACCTTAGGGTTAGGGTAAGGTTTAGTGTGGGCTTGTAAGGATTTTGGTGTGCTTGTGTTGTGTGTGTGGTTTGTGGAATGGGGATGTGTTTTGTTTTAATAATTGTTATTGTGGTGTGTGCAGTGTATGGGGTTTCGTGTTTGTGTACCGTCGGTTATTTATTGTATTATGTGTGGTTTCGTGTTTATGGACTGTCCGAATATGTGGTGTTGATGTGGTTGTCGGTGTTGTGTGGTTTATATGTCAGGTAGAACCATATATACATATATATATATATGCATATATACAAATATATATATATATATATGCATATATACAAATATATATATATATATATGCATATATACAAATATATATATATATATATATATATATATATGCATATATATAAATATATATATATATATGCATATATATATATATATATAAATATATATATGCATTTATATATATATATATATGTATATATATATATATATATATATATATATATATATATATATATATATATATATATATATATATATATATATATATATATATATATATATATGTATATATATATATATATATATATATATATATATATATATGTATATATATATGTATATATACATATATATATACATATATACATATACATACATACATATATATATGACTCGGTGATGATGCTGCTTGGCGTTGTAAGCCTCACAGTAAGACGTTGTCCTGTTCGATTCTCAGCTAGAGCATCTTCTGTGTGGAGACATGAGTGAATGGGCGTACCTTCGTTGAAGGTTGTGTGTCAGGGCTGGCAACCCTGCACGTAAAAATCCACTGCCAATCATTAGCGGACCGGAGTTCCGCTGTGGCGACCCCTAACCGGGAAAAGCCAAAAGACACAACAACAAAGATATATATATATATATATATATATATATATGTGTGTGTGTATGTACATAATTTCTTCAGTAATGATTATGTTATTCACGCATTGACTATTATAATGAATACTTCATAAAACGGTATTTTCAAAGCAGAGCTCCCCTCTGAAGATACCATTTTCCATTAATTTATGTCTGAACCTTGTAACTGTGGGGTAGTGAAGCTGTCCTAGGGCTGAGAATTATTTTACATATTTTCAGGTGTTAAACTTGACATTGTGTTGCCATGCTGTCTGAGTGATCTGTCCAGTGTATGAGCACAACGCACCACTGAAGAATCCATTGTTTAAGTGTGCTGAGGTTATTCATAAAGGGTTAGTCATTATTAAATGGTTCAAGATCTTGACTTTCATGGAATTCACACACAGGACTGACCATGCAGACAACATTCAGAGTGGATCCCATATGGAATGTGATAATGACCTGTGCATTTCATGAATAGAATCCCATACATGACAGTATGAGACTTGTTTACAGTTTGTAGAAATGTTCAGTATTCTAGACATGACTGGTATATCATATGGTGCACAGAGTACTGTTATATAAGCCCAGCCAGCCCACATTTCAAGAGTGCAGTCTGAGGACTGAGCAGCTAGCATTCTACTGTATTATGTGTTGTGAGAGGGTATAGGAGAAGCATCGCAGACCATCCATGCTTCATGAAAGCGTTTTTTTATTTTTATGGGTGTAGAGAAAGAACAACATTGGGACTTTAAAGGATGAAAGGTGATTGCAAGTATACACACAGTAGTAGGTATTGCACACTTATCAGTTGTCTGTTATTTCAAAACTACAAAAAAATTACAAACAAGGCTAAGTGTGGACAGCAGGGCTAAGCTTTTATGCTATGTAATTTCGTAAGATGTCTGCATAGATATAGGATGCATAGATGCAGGATGCATCTGCTGTGTACAGATGTACAGTATGCCAGTTTGGGACAGAACATTATGCAGTGTATTAGATGCACACACTGCAGTGCAAGGAATGTTGTGAAAACAAGATGAATTGGATCTGTGGTAGCATGTGCATGCAGTCATTGCACGAGTACATGAACATAACAGTGGGGGGTTATGAGCAGTGTAGCACACAAATACATATCATATGCAGTCACACACATGCATTTTCTCTCTCACACACAACAAACATGCAAAAAACACACACACTCTCATGCAATCTACCAGTTGTTTCTGTGATTGTTCATATGTGAATGTGAATTTGTTTCCTGTAGTGTTTTTGGTTGTTAATGTGCAGAGCAAATACTGCACCACTTGGGATCCCTAATTCACAGGAATTTATTTTAAAAAAAATTTGACCTTGCATATATCACATTATTTGCTCATGCATAGTAGACTTCATTCTGCCTCATTATAAATTGTTTTTTTTTTTTTTAGTGGAATCACTTTACAACTATGCTTTATGACCTTTCCTATAAGGAGAAGAGTCCAAACTTGCTCACTAGAGCGACAGTGGAGTCAGTGGTGGCAGATTATGGGAATATTTTTTTTCTCATTTTGATGTATTTTTCCACAAAGTCTTTGCTCTGACCACCAATGTCCCAGTTTCTCCCATACTTCATTTCCCCTTCCTTTTACTGCATACTTGTAAATGTGTCCTCTGCTTGCCACTTGAAAGGACAGACACCTGATCTGAACATGAAAGCTGCCTTCTCCTCTTCTGCTCCACTGATACTCATCTCCTTCTTTTTCTTACTGTGTCTTTCAGTGTATTTTGATTTTGTTTAATCTTTTTTTCTGTCTGCAAGTGCAAGACCATTCTTTGCAAAATACTTATTTATTTGTAGCATTTCTCAGTTTTCCCAACCCATCCCACCCTCAACGCCTTTTCTCATTTTTTAAACATGAAGGTTGAGGTGTCACAATAATAACAATCATCTAAAGACAATGTTTATACTATCAAATGGCTAGCCACCTCTCTTTGTAACCCATTTTTTCATCTAGGTATTTTATTCTTAGACTTTTACTTGGGGGAAAGGAGTATTTCTAATAATGCAGTTGATGTTAGGTTATTTTCTCTTGTCTTGTGTTTGTCTTCCTTACCTTTACTGTCTCTACTGACAGATCATTCATTACTCCATGGACCCCAACATGCAACCTAGATCTACTTGTTCTGACATTCCTTACTAGATCAGTCAGTCCCAGTGCATTTTTACCTGCACTTTACTCTACATGCTTGTTTTATGTCTTGCTTAATCCCTTCAGTGATCAAGTTTCCAGGCATCAGAATTCCTGTGTCACCATCACCTTCTGCACACTACCTCTTCTCTTCCATCTCGTATCTTTCCAGTCTCATATCCACAACTTATCTTATGCATTATTTTTTATTTCATATCTTGTGTAATAATTCATACTGGCAGTTCAGTGGGTTCTCTTTATATCTCATTCATCCTTCAGTTTCACTTTTCCTGAAATCTCCCTGAGTCGCATCACCAAGTTTCTCTTTTCTGGCTGAATAACCTGCCTTCTGTCTACATAAGCCTTCTGCTTCATTGTTTTGCAATCATTTCAGCCCTAACCTCCCCACTCCTGTTTCCAACTGATACTGCCTAGCACTTCCTTATCCCACGAGCACAAATTTTATCCATGGCTCCATCTTCTCTCTACTCATTTATCTTTCTCCTGTCAAACCCTCCCACCTTTTTTATCATATAGTAGTTTGTATCTTGTCCTTCTTTATAGTTAGTGTCATAAAAATTGAACATACCTTATGTACATCACTTATTCAGCTATATTACAACTCTTGTGGTCACTACACAGACTGATAGACACACATGCACACACACACACACCAATACTGATTTTCATTATCTCTTTTTTGAAGTCTCCTCATACTAACATTTCTGTTTTGCTTTTCCCTGCTTTTCTTTTTTGTCTACCCTTTTCAGTTTAGTACCTCTTCCATGACCTAATGGGAAGCATTAAGGTGGATTTTGTTTCTCCTTCTGGAAGTCTAAGCATTTTTTTGTCTCTCTAGCTCATTTATAGATTACAAAATCAATCCAGAAACCAAGTTGAGTGCTGCTCAAAACATAAATTTATTACTTAAAAACTCATAAAACAACAATATAGGTTAAGCGCTTTCGTCCTCTGGTAACTGGACTTCATCAGAACAGTTACCCATAAGTCAAGAAGTCTTTGTATACATCGTACTAATATAATTGTTTGCAGATGACATTGTGATCTGTAGTGAGAGTAGGGAACAGGTGGAGGAGACCCTGGAGAGATGGAGATATGCTCTAGAGAGAAGAGGAATGAAGGTCAGCAGGACTAAGACAGAATATATGTGTGTGAATGAGAGGGAGGATAGAGGAATGGTGAGGATGCAAGGAGTAGAGTTGGCGAAGGTGGATGAGTTTAAATACTTGGGATCAATAGTTCAGAGTGAGTGTGGAAGAGAAGTGAAGAAGAGAGTACAGGCAGGATGGAGTGGGTGGAGAAGAGTGTCAGGAGTGATTTGTGACAGATGAGAACTAGTAAGAGTGAAAGGGAAGGTCTACAAGAGGGTAGTGAGACCAGCTATGTTATATGGGTTGGAGACAGTGGCATTGACAAAAAGGCAGGAGTTAGAGCTGGATGTGGCAGAGTTAAAGATGTTAAGGTTTGCACTGGGTGTGACGAGGGTGGGCAGGATTAGGAATATGTATGTTAGGGGGTCAGCCTAGGTTGGAAGGTTTGGAGACAAAGCCAGAAAGACAAGATTACGTTGGTTTGGACATGTGCTGAGGAGGGATGCTGAGTATATTGGGAAAAAGATGCTAAGGATGAAGCTACCAGGTAACAGGAAAAGAGGAAGGTTTAAGATAATGTTATGGATGTGGTGAGAGAGGACATGCAGGTGGTTGGTGTGACAGAGCAAGATGCAGAGGACAGGAAGAAATGGAAACAGATGATCCGCTGTGGCAACCCCTAACGGGAGCAGCCAAAAGATGATGATGACATAATATTCAAATTAGTAAAATTTCCTCAGAGTGCCAGCATAAACAGCTACTATGTTGTAAAACCTGCAAGTAAAAACATGTAACAGTTACAAAGAAATAATTTACAACAATACGCAGTGCACTTGAAAGATTGCTGCAGCTAAGATTAAAAACATTTTTCAGTTTTTTATGTAGTATTCTTAACTAAAAAAAATTTTCGTACCCTATGTGACACATATCCAGTGTGTACCCTATGGCACCAATGCATAATTATTCAAAATAATATCCAGCTTTTTGAGTTTTAGTATGTTGGAAATTGAAACATTTTCATTTAAACCTGTTGGCTGGGTGGCATTGGTCTAAGTTGCTATTTAAGTTCTAAAAATTCTAAGAAGTCATCACTTGTCGTTGTCGTCCCCCCCCCCGCTCAGCTAAGTTAATTTGCTCTGTAATGCAAAACTTGAACTTGTGTGTAGGGTTGGATTTGATGTGCCTCTATAGGGCATTGTTTATATCTTTCTTCTTGATGTCGTATATGTGTTGATGTATCCTTTGCCTGCATTTGCATTTAGTTTTCCTTATGTAGAATGCTGCGCAAAGTGTGTATAACCCTAGATAAATAACGCCTTTAGTGGAATATGTAAACCTGCTGCTAGGTTTTATGCACCCAAAACCATGTATATTAAAGGAAGAACCTTCCGTAACATACTTGCATTGATTACAGTTTCTGCACTTGACCATTCTTCCCTTATTTTCACGTCTTCCCATTCGTTCCAGTATCAATTTAAAACTAGTAGCTTTTTTGCATATCACTACTGATCTTTTTCCCACTGCACTAATTTGAATATTATGTAATCAAATAATTTAGTATGATGTATAAAAAGGCTTTCTGACTTATGGGTAATTGTTCTGATGAAGTCCAGTTACTAGAGGATGAAAGCACTTATTGTTGTTTTATGAGTTTTTAAGTAATAAATTCATGTTTTGAGCTGCACTCAACTCTGAAGTCTTTTCCCACCAGTGTGACTGTTCTTCATTTATAGATTAACTTCACTATTTTATCATTATGGACTTCTTTGACATGCTTTACTGTAATTTTACAGCATATTTTAACATTTAGCCCAATCAGATGCGTCTAGAATTGTTTTATTAGACTGATGTCGTTTGCCAGTTCCACTTTGGACATACCTTCAGTTTTCTGACTGAATGTTAACTTTGGAAGAGAAATATTAGGCTAATCCGTGATACAGAAGTGAGGCATTACTGTTAGAGACCGAAGTCCAGATTGCTGCTATGCCTGCTGAGTATTATAGGATGAGTGGAGAAAATGTTACAGTGCAACCAGCATGTTGTGGAGGCTAGGATGTCGTGCTTGGGTATAATTAGTGGAGACACTAATATGCATTGTTGTAGGAGAGTAGCACATATGTTTTGTTATTCATCTTTAAAAGAGTTGTTCCAAATGGGCCAAAGCCCTTTCTCAGGGGAAACCCAGGTATGAGACATATCTCATCAGAAATGCAGTAAGCATATACTTTGCTAACTGCAATGTAAGATATGATAAATGCATTAACATAGGGGAATACCGTCACCCAATAATGTATTAGCTGTGGCACTCAGTTTATGGTACTGCAGTAAAAGAATGGAATAATATTTATTTGTGCTTTAGTTTACTTGTTAAATACAGTCTGATGGCATAATAGAGTGTATCACAAGAATGCAGATGAACTGCAGGTGATATTAATTTATACCTGACAAACCCAGAAAGAGACATTACAGTGTTGTGGAACATTTTGAGACAGTTTCATATCTTTTCGGGATACAAAATTAATGAAGCTAAAATAAAGGCAGTAGCTGTAAATTATGTACCCACATATGAATCGGTTCATATTTATGGGGACATGACAAAATTAAGTATTTAGGAGTATGGATTAAAAATGATTCTGGTGTGGCAGCTAAGGATATGTGGGAAGAGACTAAACAAAAGATAGCACAAAAACTGAGAAAATTGAAGCTTTGTTATATGGATATGGATAGTAACATATAAGCAATTAAAATGTTTTAGTCCCATTAGTTTTATACACAGGTCTGGCATATTTTTATCAACCAGAGGAAAAGTTATGGGTAGTAATTAATAAATAGCTGCAGGACTTATCTGGGATAGGAAGCCAGCAAGAGTCAATTGGGAAAATATGCTTCTTCCAGTAGAACAGGCTGGTTTGGGATTACCTGATTTGAAAGGGTATTTCAGAGCTACATGGTTAAGGCTCCCGTACATAGCACAAGCAGAAAACCATAATTCAAAGTGGAAAGGGATGATGATGAAACAGGGGAAAAACTCAGGAAACAAGGAGAGACTGGGATTTTGGATGCAGGCCTTTAAGGAGAATAACAGTAATCTTACAGAATATTATATCTATAAAATAGCAGAAAGTATCCTAAGAACTATGCCAACAAGGGAATGGAGAATGGAGATTCTGCTGATAGGGATTACTGCAATTAGGGGTATAGACAATAGGCAAGAGTGGCTGGAGTTTATTGTAGAAAACTGACAAAGAAACCAAGGTATTCTGAGCAAATAACTAGAGAGGGAAAGGTGATAGAATGGGAAGACTCCAAGAATTTATTTGGACTGCAGGTTAGAGATTGCCTTCCCTATCAAGGATTGATATCAGAATATAGGCAAAGTGAAAGAAATTGGGGGGGGTCCTAAACAAATAGCACTGGTAGAGTTTTTAGTAAAATCTAGAACAGAAGCTGCCATTAAAAAAAGAATAATTAGTAGAACATATAAAATTAGAAAGGATTGAGAAGAGAGATTGGATAAGCAATTCACAAAGAAACAATGGGAGGATATATGTATGTCTCCCAAATATGCAACAAAATCTAGACGTTTTAGGATTTTTGCTTGGAAATGTTTACATAGATATTTTTATACCCCAAGTAGACCTCTAGATTCCAGAGAGTTTTTTTCTCAGGTAGACAGCAAATGTTGGAGGTGTGATGGGGAAGAAAGAAGTAATTGGGAATATATTTTCTGGAAGTGCGGCGTTGGTCGACTTTAAGGATTCCCTGCAGGACGCACTGTCGGAGTTGCTGGGTGGGCAGATTGGGGTGACGAGGGAGATGATTTTTCTATGCTGTGATACAGAATCAGAATTGCCTAGACATGGTAAGGCCTTGCTGTGTCTAATTATGGTGGCTGCCAAAAAAAACAATTACTAGAAAAATGGAAATCAAAATCTAAACCAACTATACTAGAAGTAATGAATATAGTAACAGTGACGAAACAACCGGAATTGAAATCTTTAGAAAAGGGTAGAAGCAAACTATATAAGAAAAAAAGGAATTGTGGGAGCAATACATACAAGGGAGAAATGAGATTTTAAAAAAAGGCTGGACTTTAATGAGATGTGGAATGTTTGAAAATAATTGTGTAGATTTTGAGTGATGTATGATGTTTGCAACTGAGAGTGTGTCAGTATGGTTTGTGATATAAAATGCGTGCAACTAGGATTGTGTCAGTGTGGTTTGTTTTCATTTATATAAATGTATGATTGTCTATGTAGTAAGTGACAGTTTAATAACAATGTTTCTTGTTAAAAAAAAGAGCAGGAATTGAATAATTTATGTAATGTTGCTTAGGTTGTATGATATATAGCAATATATGTGAAGTATAATGTTTGTAAACGTGAACATCTTAATACAGTTTGATTACTTTTATATAAATCTAAATTTGCCGATGTCAAGTCATAATTCAATAAAGGTGTTAAAAAAGAATGCAGACAAATTCACATAGTAGATACAGTTGTGACAGTGCTTGCATTATCTTTGAAGACATGCAGAATAATTAATAAATTGTTTTTCACAAGAGGTGTGTAATATTTTTCAAATAAAATTTTAACTTGGGCATTAAGATCATGATGAGATGCTGTACATGTATGCACATTCCGATTAAACAAATCAAATCACACTCTGTGTTGAGACTATTGTAGCTATTGCTATGAGGGAATGAAATGGAAAAGGAGAAATAAGTTTTGAAGGATTCTCAAATAATGGTCTCCTTGAGAAGTAACATTTGGCCAAAGTCGAAGTAAAAACACTAGAGGAAAAATCGGGCTACTAAAATGGATGGGATAAAGATTCCAAAAATGATTGGCCTGCATTGTGTTTTGTGAAAGAGCCTTCATGACCACTAGTAGAGTAGGCTTGGAGAAGCTAGAAACTTTGACATTTTGGGAATGCTTTAGTTGTGCAGCCTCCAGCTTTTCACTAGTTACTTACAATTTTACAATGATTTGAGTATTATTTCTGAGTCTAATGGTGAGGTTTATGATGCTTTTGTCATGAGACAGAAATTTCTTCTTTTAAAATCACACTGATTTTATTATTAAACTTATTGATTAATGCCAGTGAATTTCTTGTTGTACAGGACAGAAGTGACTAAAACTACAGTCCTCCCTGAACTGGTAGAGCTCTTTAAGGATGAAAGTAGCAGTGTACGTCTTGCAGCATTTGAGACCATAGTTAATGTAATAGAATTAGTTGACCGAGGTAAGAAGAAATTTGTTCTTAATGTTTAATTTTTCTAATATAAACTTTTAGTGTAGAAAATGTGTACCTGATTGGATTTGAAATGCTACATAAAGCACTGAAATAGTTCTGTGGACTGAAAAAATAAGATCTGGTGATTATTAGCACAGGTCGCTATAATGGCATGTAAAACTGGTATGCACTACTTTAAGATTGCTTTGTAAAGCAGACTAGATTTTTTTTCTATTTCTTCAATAAAGTAGTAGAAGTTTGGATATGATCTGATTTTATGATGCAGAGGGATGAAATCCTGACTTACATCCCGGAGATCCTGTTTAAAAATGAAGCCTTACCTGTAGTCATGGAGGAAGCATACAGGGGAGTGGATCAAGTGGCCAGTAACAGTATTTCTTCCTTGGGAGGAGAATGTTGATTTTTAACCCTATAGCAGAGGTTTGAGGGTAAGATTTGCTGTGTGGCCTACTACAGCAAGTGATAAGTTCATTAATAGTTCTCTTAGAATTTTATGTAATAGACCTTTCTGAGTTAATTAATAGTTCTTTTTCTTCTTCGTGTTTCTAATTGATAGTTCTTCTCTCCCAGTTATTATAAATAAAAGCATTCCTATATATTAGAGTTAAACACTGCTGCTTTCAGTGCCAACCATCTAATTCAGCAAAGTATTTCATTTAGCAACTAACAGATTGTTTTTCTTGTATTTCTGGCCACGATAAGTAAACAGTCCAATCAGCTCCACTTGGGCTCTCTCCGCTCCCCTAATCTACCCCCATTCCCTCCCACCCCAGCTTCCTTAGAGTTATACTCCTCCAGATCACTACCACTACTTCATCATCCAGTCAAACACTCTATAACCAAACCTACACCTCTCACACAATAAAACTTTAAAGGCTCCCTGCTTTAACCAATTTCCCAAAGATCTTAATTACTTTACTTCTAACCTATCACATTTCCTATTTATTTTACCCTACAAAATGTCCAACACCATACAGCTAACAGTCTTCATCTCCTCTGTCAGTATTTCTCTCCTCATACTGATGAGTGCCACCTCCCTCCACTTTATGAAATGCTTACTTCCTCCGAAAACTCCTACCCTACTTATAATAACACAACCCAATGTGACAAGTTTCCCCAACATCTCATTATCAATATTCAACTGTACTAATGTATCGACTGATAAACTCAAACTTCTCCCCATCAATAACATACTCATACTAACTCCTAATACTTTATCCAAGTCCTTTATTAAATCCAATTACTTTGCACACACTATAATTCACCTCCTGTTATTATCTCTCAGTGGAGATATTCACCCAAACCCTGGCCCTTCCCTCTCCCCAAATAAAAAACATTTCCCCTCTTCTTCTTTTAACACAGCCACAAACACTGAAAATCTTATTATGATAACAATCAACATAAGGAGTATCTGTAATAAAATTACTGAATTTCATGCCTAGCCCTTTCAATACACCCCTGATATAGTAGCTGTGATGGAAACACGGCTAAAGCCACATATTTTAGATATTAATATAGTTCCAGATAGTTACAGTATCCTTTGAAGAGATAGTCTCACAAGGAAAGGTAGCGGTGTAGCTATAATCTGTCACAACTCTTTAACCATTACATCCTTTCCCAAACCTGTCCCAACCTTCAGCAACATGGAATTTCTATTAGCATCACTACAAATAAACAATAATAAAAACTTACGCATAGCAGTAATATGCATTCCCCCAGGCCAAAATATACCTACTCTTGAAAATTTTCTAGCATGGATAACCCAGAATGTATCCAATGAAACCATCAATGTTATCTAGTCCTATCTCGCCTACATTCTTACCCGTGGGTTCGGAGCCGAATATCGGCTCCGTCTCAGCCGATTTTACTAGCTCGAAGTCTCTCATTGGCTGGGCCAAGTGGGTATCTCATGGTGCACTGCTCCATATCCCCAGATCTCATTTGCCGCATGTGTAGCTCGGACGTGGTCTCGCTTGGCTGTGGCTAAGTACCCTCTTTTTTGCTATTTCTCTTAGAGAAATTTGATATTTCATACCCAAAAGCTATTTTGATAGCTATTTCTTGTTGCTGTTTCTGTGTTTGAGTGTGATAGTTGTGTTTTTTGGTATCCCTAACTATTCCAGTGGGCTAGGCCCGTTTTAGTTAGAGGACCTAGTCCTCCCCTCTGTTGTTAGTTAAACTATTAGTGTGATTGTGTTTTTGTCTGTGTCCCCCCTTAGAAGAACCGTTTCAGTTAGAGGTTCTTAGATTGTGTCGAGTAGAGTTTTTTCTGGTGAATCTACTTTGTGTGTTGTTCCCGCCCTTTTTTGTGATTTGTGTCTAGGTGGTTTCACTTAGCGCTAGTTGTAAGATGACTAAGGATCAGAAGGAGCATAAGCCTTCTGGCTTTAAAAAAAAGTTCCAAGTGTGGATATAAAATGTCCATCACGGATGGACACTCTGTGTGTGTTTACTGCCTTGGAGCCATCCATTTACAGGAGTCATGTAGCTTTTGCCACGCGTTCAGCCCTAGGGTGCTCCAGGAGAGTAAAAATAAATTAATATTAAAGGGACTTCTAAAACCGTCGTTTGAGGAAGCTATAGACTCGACTTCCAGTTCTCAGTCAAAATCCAAATCTTCCAAGGCTAAGAAAAGGTCTCTGGCTCCATCTGTCTCTTCGGAGCCTCCAGAGAAGATTACTGTACTGGACTCTACTTCCTTGGCTCCACTGTCCTCGGGGCCGCAGGAGGTATCAGTGTTAACTGAATCGGCGTCAGCTCCTATCATTCTTGAACCCATTCGGAGCCAGTCGCCCAGTGTGATGCATGGTTCACCTGACAAGAGATCCCAATCTCCATCGCTCTCCTCCAAATCCTCCAGGCTTTCTGATTTGGATGTTGATAGGGTGGTGCAGAGGCTCCTACAGTCGCCGGTGTTGGCTAAATTGTTTTCGGCTCCGACCCACTCAGCTCCAGAGCCAGTTCCTATGACCGTTTCGATGATTCTTCCTCCGACCACATTCTTGTCGTCGGAGCCGGTATGCTCCGCTCCGAGTGATGTTTCTACGCCGGCTCCGATACCCCCTTAGGGTTTATCGGTGCCGACCTCGGCTCCCACCTTGTCGGTTCTGTCCACAGGGTTCAGGACTTGGGTCTCTTCGGTCGGGCCCGAGGGGGATACTTCGGGACATCTGTCGGTTCCGAGTATCCCACTCTGTGTATCAGCTCATGGGACCCTGGTCCCGGTCGTGGCCTTGGAGGCCGGCCGGTCCTCGGACTCAGGGGGACCGGCCTTCGAGGCCATGCTGAGCGCACTGGCCAGGTCATCAGCTACATCACCCAGGTCGGCCATTCCGTCCCCCACCACCCCGGCGAGAGCCTCTGATGCTCGCCTATCCATGGACTGTAGAGTGCCAGGCCCTAAGGATACCCCCACGAGCGGTCCCCAACTTTCTGAGGGTCTCCCAGAGTTCGTCCCTGAGGAGCCTCCTAGAAAGAAGTTGTGCAAGAGGAAGCACACAGACTCCCAGGATGAGTCTCTCACCTCGGATACTGACCTCGAGGAATCGGAAGGGTCCCCCAAGTCATCCTCTGATGATGTTTCCTTCTCCGATATCCTGGAGATACTGAAGCAAAGAGGTGACTGGCCTTCCAAAGCTCCTTCCGAGGAGGAGTCAGTATTCCTTAAGGCTTTTGGTGCTCAACCCTCCACCTCCTGGGTGTCTCCACCCTTCGACGAACTTCTTGACCTCATTTGTCGAAGAGTGTGGGAAAACCCCGATTCTGTGGAGCCCGTGCTCAGGCGTCCCAACAAATTCCTTTCCGTCCCCCAGGGCAAAGAGTTTCTGTCAAAAGGAGTCCCTGTAGATGCCATGGTGGTGGCGGCAGCCACCCAGAAGGAAGTAGCAGAGTCTTCTTCATCCGTCCATCCTCCTAACAAGGAGTCTAGGACCATGAATCGGTACGGGAAGCGTACCCTATCTTCAGCAACCTTCACTCTACAGTCGCTGAATTATTTGTCTCACTTCACTCGGCTCCAGAGAGATCTCCTCAAAGAGTTGCGAGATACTCTTGTGGGTAATATACCTGAGGCGGTGGCTCAGACGGTTAACGCCCAGGTCTCTACCCTCAACTCCATTGCTAATTCGTCCATGCAGCTCATTTCGTATGTAGCCGAGGGAGCGAGTAGGGCAGCAAGCTCAGAGGTCACCCTTAGAAGGCAAGCCTGGCTGCACCTGTGTCACTTTGCAGAGGCCTTCAAGTCTTCCTTTCCTCCTTGTTTGGGACCAAATTGAAAGACACCCTTACCAGGTGCGAGCAAGAGGGAAAGACCCTGTCTGCCTTAGGGGTCCGTTTTTCCATTCCTTCTAGGCCTTATCCCAAAGCCCAGCGGAGGGGGGGGGTGTGGTTCAAGAAATCACAGAGGTTTTTTCCTGCCGCACAAGGTGAACCCCCCCCCCCTCCAGAGGCAGGGGGGTATTCAGGGAGATGTCGCCCCAGAGGCAGAGGGGGCCCCCGCAGTTCGGGAGACCGCGACTCCTTCCATGGCTCTCTATACTCTCGTTCCCGAGGGTGTGCCCGACTGCGCTTATCCGGAGCCAGTCGGGGGTCGAATTTCCTTATACCCGGAAGCCTGGGAGAGCATTACCCAGGACCGATGGGTATTACGGATAATTTCCGGAGGTTACCTCATTCCATTCTCTTCAATACCCCCGCCAATCAGAAAAATCCCAGACGTTCCACCCAGCCAAAGGGATCAAGCAGCCTCAGAGGTCTCGCAGCTGCTAGAAAAAGGAGCCATCCAATGTGTCCCCTCAGGCCAAATCGGATTAGGGACTTACTCAAGATTCTTTTTGGTGCCGAAAAGAACAGGGGATCTGAGACCCATACTAGATCTCAGTCAACTCAACAATCACGTACACAAGTCCAAGTTCCGTATGGTCACATTACATTCGATTCTCCCATTGTTGGGAGAGGAGGTATGGATGTGCTCCATTGACCTCAAGGATGCTTGCTACCATGTCAAAATGGACAGACCATCCAGGAGTCACATACGCTTCCGGCTGGGAGCCAGTCACTTCCAGTTTCGAGCCCTGCCCTTTGGTCTCACCAAAGCCCCCAGGGTGTTCACCAAATATATGGAGGGGGTGACGGCTCACTTGAGACGTCAGGGATTCCAGGTGTTTACGTACCTGGACAACTGGCTCCTTACCGCCCCCACCAGGCATCAACTAGTACAGACCAGGGACGCTACCATCAATCTATGTCACCAGTTGGGCATAGCAATAAATTGGGAAAAATCTGCCTTATTACCCTCACAGCATGTCACCTTTATAGGAGCAGATTTAGACACCATTCAAATACGGGCATTCTTACCACAAGAAAGGATCACAGTATTACAACAACAAATACACATGCTGATGCCCCTGAGACAAGCGAAGGCAAGACTGGTTCTCCAACTCCTAGGGACCATGGCAGCCACTATCATGTTGGTCCCTCTAGTGAGATTACACATGTGACTCCTTCAATGGCTCCTCTTTGTTCAATGGTCTCTCCAAAGACTCCCACTATCTCATCCCATCTTACTCATGGACAGGTGCAAGCAGGACCTCCGTTGATGGCTGTGCACCAACAATTTGAACGGGGAAAAGCCCTTCGTTCCACCGTCCCTATTGCCACGGTGACCACGGACACCTCCCAGATGGGGTGTGGGGGGGCATTATCTTGGCAGGACAGTTCAAGGCACATGGCAGGAACACGAGATACATTTGCATTTAAACGTCCTGGAGATGAGAGCAATGCTTCTTGTGTTGCAGTCACTTCAGGAGGTTCTTCTTCTAGGGACAGTTGCGATACACTCAGACAACATGTCAGTAGTGTGGTATCTCAACAAGCAAGGGGGAACCCGGTCTTACCCTCTGTGCAGAGAGGCTATGCGGGTGTGGCATTGGGCAATAGCTTCCCAACGGTTTCTGGTGGTAACTCACATTCCGGGGAATTCCAACGTAATAGCGGACAGGCTAAGCAGAGCTATCCTGATGCCTTACGAATGGTCCCTGAATCGCCTGGTGGCAGAGCGAATCTTCAGCAGATGGGGTCAGCCTTGCTGCAACCTTTTTGCCAGCCCTCTCAATGCGAAATGCAGCAACTACTTCACTCTGATCCCCCCACAGGGGGAATCACCCAGGGATGCTCTGGTTCACGATTGGCCCTCCGGTCTGCTTTATGCTTTCCCTCCGTTTCCCCTGCTGTTAAGGGTGATTCAGAAAGCGCAATCCTTGGGAAGCAGAATGATTCTGATTGCTCCACACTGGCCTCGCCAAGTCTGGTTCCCCTATCATCAACCATACATTGTGGACACTCCTTGGATTCTGGACCCTCAACCAGATTTACTGACACACATGGGACAGTTCCACCCCTCTCTGATGACCCTCCGGTTGACAGCCTGGCTACTCCACTTCCATCGTTAGTCAGACATCATAATTTTTCACCGGAAGTGGTCCATATATTATCGTCCTCTCATAAACCATCCACTAGAAAGATTTATTCTAGTAAATGGAAAAGGTTCTCTATCTGGGCACATACTAGAGGCATTGATCCTTACACAGCTCCAATAGATTCGGTTCTGGAGTTCTTGTCTGTGCTTTTCTATCAGAAGTCCGCATCAGCCAAAATCAAAGTTCAGCTGGTGGCGATATGTAATTTCCACGTAGCAAATGAACCTAGTCTCATGGCGCACAGACTATGCAAAGCATTCTTTAAAGGTACTCTTTTGCTTCATCCCCCAGTGTCCGAACCTGTCATGCCCTGGGATCTCAATTTTGTTCTACAAACCCTTACTTTACCACCTTTTGAGCCTGCAGCTACCTGTGAATTAAACTTCTTGACATGGAAAACAGCATTCTCAACAGCAGTCACTTCAGCGAGGCAGGTTTCGGAAATTCAAGCCCTTTCCATCAAACCCCATATTTAATCTTCCATAAAGATAGGGTCTCTCTTAGACCAACCCCCATTTTTCTAACAAGGCAGAATTTAGATTTCACCAATTGGATGTACATAGACAGTTACGCTTCCATCTACACCGGACAAAAGTTATCCGGAAATCTGACCAACTCTTTGTCTCCTTTTCGGAAAACCGAATGGGTTCTCCGGTATCCAAGGTCACGCTGTCTAGATGGATAGCCAGTTGTATCTCTTTCATCTATCAGGCAGGTGGTAAAAATCTGCCATTTCCAGTCAAGGCACATTCTACTCGGGCTAATTCTACATCCACAGCCTAGATTGTCAATGGATGATATATGTGCTGCAGCTACTTGGGCTTCTCCTCACACTTTTGTTTCTCATTACAAATTGGACGTGGTCTCCAGGGGCAGGTCTTCCTTTGGCTCCACAGTTCTCAGGAGTATTTTCCTATGAGCCACCCAGGATGTAGGTGCTAGGGACGCTGTCCCACGGGTAAGAATGTAGGCGAGATAGGGCTACATAACATCAAGAAGTTATGTACTCACCATAACGTTCGATGTATGTAGTCCATCTCGCCTCACATTCTTACTTACCCTCCCACCTTCCCCCTTCCTGGAGAATTTGGAGGTTAGGTTGTCATCTACAGAGTCCCTTTGATTAGTTTATTTTTCATATGGATATGATGTGTGTATGGAGTACAAATGATTTTCGCAGCAAACTAGATCTGGGGATATGGAGCAGTGCACCATGGGATACCCACTTGGCCCAGCCAATGAGAGACTTCGAGCTAGTAAAATCGGCCGAGTCGGAGCCGATATTCTGCTCCAAACCCAAGGGTAAGAATGTGAGGCGAGATGGACTACATACATCGAACGTTATGGTGAGTACATAACTTCTTGTTCTAGGAGATACTAACATCAACTGGCAAAACCTAACCTCAGACTCCCCTGCTAATTGTATTAACCTGTACAGGTTCACACATCTGGTCACATGCCCTACACGAATACTTAATCAACCGGAATCCACCCTAAACTGCATCCCAGTTTCAGATCCACAAAAATATTCCCTAACATTCTCAGCGACTATCTACCTGCCCTTACACATAGAATCCATACTCAGGTGCCAAAATCCTACTCGTATAGAGCATCCAGGAAGCTAACTAATTTTAACCAAACAGCCTTCAACACTGCTCTAAACGCTCATAATTGGACCTAACTAAAATCCATACCACTAGAAGAAGCAGTGCACTGTTTTAATAAGGTCTTCCTTAATACCCTAAATACTTTAGCCCCACTTAGATACAAACGAACAAAACTCAGTCATGCTCTCTGGCTTACCAAACCAACTAAACAGATACTTTGATCAAGAGACCAAGCCTGGAAAGAATGGCGTAAAAACAAAACTCAAGCAAATAAAACTAGTTTCAAACAACTTTTTAATAAAGCAAAGAAATTAGTCAAAATGATGAAAAAAAAAGAAAAAGAAAAAAACTGCTCTCAACAGTTATGTAGTTCAAGAAATAATGCCAAAAGATTCTGGAAATCAGTCTCGTCGCCCCTTAATCCTGGGACAACACAAAACCCATCACCTTTTCCAGCAAAGACCCACAACAAATAGCCCATATTTTCAACTCCCACTTCATTGATAACGTTGCTAAATGTGTCAACGGACCCCCACCCAAAACCAGTGAAAGCTCTGACAACAAGATAACCATCTCAAACTCAACTCCTAAGGATTCCAGCATGCACCCCTCACTCCACAGTTATATAAACAACACCCCAAAAATTCCAACTTTCTCCCTAAAACCCATGCCCACCTCCCTAGTATTCAAATTTTTAAATAAACTAAGACATTGCTCCTTATCTGCTGACAACCTCCCCTCTGAATATCTGAAACTTGGTGCCAAAGCAATAACTTACCCTATCAGTATTGTAATTAATAAATCTGTCTCAGAGGCCATAATCCCTCAAATTTGAAAAAAATCCATTATAACCCCATTGTACAAAGGCGGAAACACAAATGACTTAACTATCATCCCATTTCCATTCTGTCTTTCCATTATCTAAAATATTAGAAAAATGTATACAAAGTCAATTACTAAAACTCATCTGTGATGATAATCTCCTTGCCCGACATGGTTTTCGACCTACACACTGTGCTACAACAGCCCTACCGTCATTTACTGATGCTGTGAACAAGGCTTTGGACAGTGGTCTGTTAACATCAGTACTTTTACTAGATTTGTCCAAAACATTTGACACAGTATCACATACTAAGCTAATTCTGCAACTTTAGGATGCTCCCAGCATACCATTACCTGCTTCTTTAACTACCGGAATAACAGACAACAGTCAGTTAAATGGCAAAACAAACAATCTGAATACATAGTCAATAAAACAGGCATTCCACAGGGGTCTGTTCTGGGACCTTTGCTTTTCAAAGTGTTCATAAATGATCTTCACCCTGTCTGCCTTCAGTGTTCACTCATCCAGTACACTGATGATTCTACTATCATATCCTCCTCCAGTAACTTCTCCGACCTCCAAAAGATAATACAAAAGGCCTTTACAAACATAGACATTTGGCTAAATGAAGCATAACTTCTTCTGAATCCCAAAAAATCCAAACTACTATTGTTTTTATCTAAATCACCTCCACATGACTTTAAGATTTACTTCCATAATAGGACCGAAATTGAAGTAGTGAAGTCAGCAAAATTACTAGGCATTACTATTGATAATAATCCATCCTTTGAGCAACATATTCTAAACACAATAAACAAAAAACACACTTTAAACTAGGCAAGCTCTTCAGACAGAAATTATACATGGATAAACCCACAAAAATAAAACTGGCAAATACTCTCCTACTCCCATCCCTTCTCTGTGGTTCCCCCACCTTTACTAACCTGCCTGCATGCATCCCTAAGCAACAGACTACAATCATGCTATTATAAAATAGCAAAATTCGCCACTACACTATCATACCAAACTCACCACTGTCAAGCCATTAAGGAATTGAAGTGGCTTGAATTCCTCCACTTCCTTCATTACACCCAACTAATGCTAGCACATAAACTAATATACAACACAGATAATTGCCCTTCTGTCCATTCTGTCCTACAATTCTACACCCGTGCCAGAAATCTTTGGTCCACTTACAGACAATTCCTAAATGCTTCCAAACTCAATAAAAGGGCTGGACAAAGCTTGTACTCACACTCCGTATCTAAACTATGGAACACCCTACCCCCCTCTATCACACAATTGGATTCTTTAAAAAATTTCAAACTCACTTTAAAAAAAATCGCTTTTTTAGCAAACCAGTATGCCCCTATTTACAAAACCATAGACCACCTTAAGCTATATCTAACACATCAAAGTAGTATGAAACCTATCAGTTTCAAGAAAATCTTTTTCTGTGAATATGATCTCGTAATTTATTTATTTATTTTTGGCTTTTTGCTCTTGTAGTCTCATAATCAGGCCATAATGGGCCATTGCATTGACATGCATCAAAATTTTTAATATGATGGTATCTAGTGTCTTTCTCCGTATTTGGAATGCCACTAAAAATATTCAATGTATACTACTAACACTAACTAGATTATGTAAACCTTTGCATTCTGTTTTACTAATCTTCAGAAAATTGTATATGCTGCAGAACAGTATAAAACCTTATACTCGATGTATTTCTAATCTTTAGAAAATTTGTGAAAAAAACTTTTGGATACTTCTATAAATATAATATGGTCTTAAATATTTCTTGGATTTGTAAATGGAGCATGTGAAGTTGTTAAATCTCGCCGTTTATTCTCACTGATGGGTTTGGAGCCGATCCTCGGCTCCGACATAGCCGATAGCAAGCTCAAGGTTTGCCAGTAGCTTGAGACCAAGCCCCTTATCCCACAGTGCAGTGCTAGAATTACCTCAGATCTAGTTTGCCACGTCAAGAGAGATCTCGGTGATCTAGTTAGCTCGGACCATTTTAGAAACAAATTAACAGCAAGTCTATAAAAAAGTTTTTTTTTTTTGTTTAATATATATATAGTGTGTGTTAGTACTATTATATTTATTCTCTAGATAGTAGAAATAGTTTAAAAGTTAGGGCCTTGTTGGCTTCTTAGTTTGTGTGGGCCTTAAGCCCTTTTTCTCTACTATTAATCTTATAATAGTCAGGTTTTTCTGTGGGCCTCTTAGCCCTATATTTGTATCTATATTTTTTGTTTAAAATATATATAATACTGTTATAGTTAGTGCCCGGTTTGGGCTTAGTTGTTTGTGGATCTAATTTACTGCTTTTTTCACTTAACTATGTCGGATGATACGGAGAAATCCCATCCCAATTTGGGATTCAAAAAATGCCCAGATTGTGGGCAGAAAATGTCAATTTCAATTTCAAATTTCAATGTGTCTACTGTCTGGGGGCTAAACACCTCCAAGACACCTGTAGCATTTGCCACTCCTTTTCTTCAAGAGTTCTGTTGGAGAGAAGGAGGAAACCTATAGACAGGGGATTGCTACAGCAATCATTTTCGGAAGTTTTGAGTAGCCATGAGGGTGCTAGCACATCATCCAAAGCCTCAAAATCCAAATCTTCAGATAAGGTCTCAAAAAAGGCTAAGATTTCAGAAGGAGGGTCATCGGTTCCACAGTCATCGGAACCGAGTGTACCTTTAATTCGGAGCCAGCTCTCAGTATTGGAGCCGGTCTCTGAAGTTCCTTCTTCACCTCTGCTCCAGTCAACACCTTCGGTCCATTCAGCCAAGTCTTCAGTCAGTCTTTCAGATTTGGACATGGATCGGCTAGTGCAGAAGCTTTTACAGGCACCAGGACTTGCCAAATTGTTGTCGGCCCCGACCAGCTCGTTGGTGCCGAAGACCATGGAACTGGACTTGTCTACTCCTCCTCCGAGCCGTACTGGACTCTCGGAGCTGAAGGAAGTTGAACCGATGGTGGTCGAACCCTTGAAGCCGATACCCACACCAGTGTTATCGGCTCCATCTACTCGGATGTCCTCGGCGCCGACCGAGGACTCTAGGAGCTGAAGCTCTACCGTCGGGTCCGGGGAGGATAGTTGCACCGACTTGTTGGTGCCGATTCTTCCTCTCTGTGCTTCGGCTTGGATGAGCTCGGCTCCTACCTCAGGCTCGGAGCCCAGGGTTTCGGTGTGAGAGGATCGGACGGTACTCTCGGGTCCGTCCACTCCTTCTCGTCGGAGCCACGGTGCCTTCGATGCTATGAGGAGAGTTTTGTCTCCAAAGACAACGTCAGCATCGGTTCAGCTTTCCCTCTCCCCTCAAGCTCCTGTGTCTGCTTCTTCATCTACCGATCCCTCTAAGCATAGAGACCCCGAGCCTCAAGTACCCCCACAGGGCGTCCCCTGCTCTTCTGAGACCTCCTCAGATCCCCCCACTGAGGAGGTGCCCAGGAAGAGACTGTGCAAGAGGAGGCACTTAGACTCCCCACAGGAGTCTTTGACATCTGACATGGACTTAGATGAGTCAGAAGGGTCCCCTCGATCCCCCTCTGAGGATATCTCCTTTGCAGAGATACTAGAGATCCTTAGTCAGAGGGTCGATTGGCAGTCCAAGACCCCTACTGAGGATGAGTCTGTGCTCTTGAAGGCTTTTGGGTCTCAACCTTCCACTTCTTGGGTGTCTCCGCCTTATGACGAGCTCATGGAACTGATCTCTCATAAGGCGTGGTTGTCACCGAAGGCCATGGAACCTGTCCCTCGTAGACCCAATAAATTCATATCTGCCCCAGTGGACAAGAGATTTTTGACAAAAGGAGTGCCTGTTGATGCCATGGTGGTAGCTGCAGCCACCAAAAAGGAAGTATCATAGACATCCTCTTCTATCCATCCCCCTAACAGAGATTCTAGGGTTATGGATAGATATGGGAAGGACATGTTTAGTTCAGTGACTTTTTCTCTGCAATCACTGAACTACCCATTTTACAAGACTATAGAGAGATCTCCTGAAAGAGCTAGGAGATACTCTCCAGGGTACGGTAGCTGCAGGAGTGACCGACAAAGTCAACGCCCAGCTCGCTACCCTAAACTCAGTGGTGAACTCGTCCATACCTCTCATATCATATGCAGCTGATGGTTCGAGTAGAGCCGCTAGTTCGGGCATTGCTCTTTGAAGACAAGCCTGGATGTGTCTCTGTTCCTTTGCGGAACCCTTTAAGTCTTCCTTTATTAATGCCCCATTCGATGGCTCATCACTGTTTGGGCCCAAAGTAAAGGAAACTTTAACCAGGTGTGAGCAGGAAGGCAAGACCTTATCTGCCGTTGGGGTCTGTTTTTCCACCCTCACTCGGCTCTACCCCAAGGGCCCTGGGGGGGGGTATGGTTCCGAAAAACTCAGGCAGCCTTTCAGGACACACGTGGAGAAACCCCCTCTAGAGGCAGAGGAGGAGGTTATAATGGAAGAAGCCGCCCCTGTGGCAGAGGGGGTCCGCAGCAACAGGGTGACAGGGGTCAGTTCTCTGGTCAGTTCTACCAGCGCCCCTGAAAGGGGGCCCGACTGTTCGGCTCTGGAGGCAGTCGGGGGTCGCTTGTCTTTGTATCCAGAAGCCTGGCTAAACATGACATCGGATACTTGGGTACAAAGCATCATTTCCAGAGGATATTTCATACCGTTCTTTACCCTTCCCATTCCTATAAAGAAAATCCCAGATGTTCCACCCAATTTCAGAGAACAAGCAATCGTAGAGGTCTGCAGATTGCTAGGAAAAAAAGAGTAATCCAGCCAGTCCCAGCAGACCAAGTCGGATTCGGAACTTACTCAAGATTCTTTTTGGTACCAAAGAAAACAGGGGACTGGAGACCTATCTTGGACCTCAACAGACTCAACCAGTTCGTAAAGAAAGAGAAATTCCGAATGGTCACGCTTCAGTCCATTCTTCCCTTCTTAGGGAAAGGCGATTGGATGTGCTCCATAGATCTCAAGGACGCATACTATCACATAAAGATGAACAGATGCTCCAGAGATCATCTGCGCTTCCGGCTGGGAGCCAATCATTACCAGTTTCGAGCCCTGCCCTTTGGTCTCACTGCAGCCCCCAGAGTGTTCACCAAATGCATGGCAGTGGTCACGGCTCACCTGAGGCGTCTAGGATTCCAGGTGTTTCCATACCTAGACGATTGGCTCCTCACCGCTACCACCAGGCATCAGTTGACTCAGGCAACACAATACACTCTGACACTCTGCCATCAATTAGGCATTACAATCAACTTCAAAAAGTCTGCTTTATCGCCATCTCAGCATACCATTTTTATAGGAGCAGAGTTAGATACCTCAACTAACACTCTGTCTCCCTATCGAAAGAGTCTCTCTTCTCCGCCAAATGTCAGCTCACTAGTGTCGAAGAACAAAGCTACAGCAGCAGAGGTATTGAAAGTACTAGGTTTGATGGCGGCAGCAATCCTGGCTGTCCCACTCGCAAGGATACATATGCAAATTCTTCAATGGCTCCTCTTCGCTCAGTGGTCTTACCAGAAACTACAAATGCACCACATAATTCTTATCACGGATTCTTGCAGGAGGGACCTTCGGTGGCGGTTGACATCTTTTCATGTCACAGTCGGAAGACCCTTCCCCCCCCCAGTAGCCGCTGTGACCACGGACGCTTCCCTGATAGGGTGGGGGGGGGGCATTTTCAGGGAAAGACTGCCCAAGGCACAAGGACAGATCAAGAATCACATCTGCACATCAATGTTCTAGAGTACTTTCAGGACTCTCTTCCTCTAGGGACTATTGCAATTCAGACCGACATCATGTCAGTAGTCTGGTACGTGAACAAGCAGGGCGGAACCAAGTCTTACCCCCTTTGTCGAGAAGCCCTCAGGGTTTGGCAATGGGCTGTGTCATCCCAACATTTTCTGTTAGCAACACACATCCCCGGGAAATCCAACGTGATAGCGGACAAGCTAAGCAGGGCAATATTACTCCCTCATGCGTGGTCTCTCAAACAACAGGTTGCGGAGTTGATTTTCCGCAAATGGGGTCAGCCTTGCTGCGACCTTTTTGCCAGCCACATCAATTCAAAATGCAGAAGCTACTTTGCCCTAATACCACCTCCCGGTCATCTTCTGAGAGATGCACTTTTACACGATTGGCCCCCGGGTCTCCTTTATGCATTTCCACCCTTCCCATTAATACCCAGATTTTTACAGAAAGCAAAATCACTGGGAAGGACTGTTATACTCATAGCCCCCTACTGGCCTCAGCAGATTTGGTTTCCGTTTCTCCACCATCATCTGTTGGAAGATCCATGGATCCTGGACCCAGTTCCAGACCTTCTGACTCACCCATCAGGGGATCTTCATCCTTCCCTTCAGTCCCTCAAACTGACTGCTTGGCTAATCCACTTCCCCTAATTGCCAGGCTTCATTCAATTTCAGAAGATACAAGACAGATTCTTTTGTCTTCTCACAAGCCATCTACCAGGAAATTATATAGCAGTAAATGGAAAAGGTTCTCAATTTGGGCCAACGCGCAGAACATTGACCCTTTCCGAGCTCCGCTATCTTCGATCTTAGAATTTCTAACAAAGATTTTTAAGGAAGGGGCAGCAGCTGCTACAGTTAGAGTTCAGTTAGCTGTTATCTCAAATTTTCACCTTGGTCTTGGTGGCTCAAATATTATGAGCCATAAATTATCTAAAACCTTCCTTAAAGGCATTCTTCATATGAGACCTCTGATCAAAATTCCCATTTCTCCCTGGAATTTAAACCTTATGCTGTCTCAAATTATTCTTCCCCCTTTTGAACCAGCATCTTCTTGTGATTTAAAATTTTTATCTTGGAAAACAATATTTCTTGTGGCCATTACGTCTGCCCTCAGAGTGTCAGAACTTCAAGCATTATCTGTCAGATCACCACCCTGCATGATCTTCCATGCTGATAGAGTATCTCTCACAACAAACCCCTCATTTTTACCTCAAGTCTGTTCTGAGTCAAATATCAATCAGGTCATTGAACTGTCAGTCTTTTTCCCCAACCACTCAAGCAAATTGGAATATATGCTGCACAAACCTGATGTTCACAGACAGCTCAGATTTCATCTTGACAGAACTAAGGATATTAGGAAATCAGACCAACTTTTTGTATCCTTCTCAGAAGCAAGAAAAGGCAATCCAGTGGCTAAAACAACTTTATCTAAATGGTTATCCGATTGTATATCCTTTGTTTATGAGAATATGAGCATGCCTTTAACGCACAAACCAAAAGCTCATTCTACCAGAGCTGTCTCTACCTCTTCTGCTTTTCAAGCTGAATTGCCCCTTTACAATATTTGCGCTGCAGCCACTTGGTCTAAGCCTCATACCTTTATCACACATTACAAAGTAGATAGGGCTTCAAGGGACAGGTCTTCCTTTGGTTCTACGGTACTGAAGAGCATAATCCCATGAGCCACCCAAGGTTGAGAGTGCTAGGGACGGTACTCATCAGTGAGAATAAATGGCAAGATTTAAGAACTTCATATATAGAAGTTATGTATTTACCATAACGTTCCATGTGAGTTGTTTATCTCGCCTTTATTCTCACGTCCCTCCCTCCTTCCCCCTCCTGGCTGACTGTTGACTTAGAGGCTAGTACCGTCCTGGTTATTCAATATTTCTTCTTCCCCTTTGGGAAGTGTTCTTTGTGTGTGTATATATATATATATATATATATATATATATATATATATATATGAGGGTACGTATATGTTGTATATATGTATATATATGTATTTACTGTTATTCGCAGCAAACAAGATCTGAGGTAATTCCAGTAGTGCATTGTGGGATAAGGGGCTTGGTCTTGAGCTACTGGCAAACCTTGAGCTTACTATCGGCTGTGTCGGAGCCGAAGATTGGCTCCGAACCCATCAGTGAGAATAAAGGTGAGATAAACAACTTACATGGAACGTTATGGTAAGTACATAACTTCTATTTTTCTCCCTAGGCCGCCACTGAAAATGGGTTTTTGACGCAGTGGATTTTCCCGGTCAACAAATGTCTATTGTTTGTTTGTGTCTTTCGGCTTTTCCCGGTTAGGGGTCGCCACAGCGGAACTCCGGTATACTAATGATTGGCAGTAGATTTTTACGTACTGGCTTGCCGGGCCTAACGCACAACCTTCAACGAAGGAACGCCCATTCACACATGTTGCCACACAGAAGACGCTGTAACTGAGAATTGAATGGGCAACGTCTAACTTTGAGGCGACAACGCTACCGCAGCACACCCACCACAGTATCCAGTCAACAAATGTCTATAAATAAATAAATAAGGAGGGCAAGCAGGCACTTAGCAGTCCAAAGTGCTGAAGCATAGCAGGATGTATATAGAGTATCATTACTTGTGACTTATTGGGAGTAAGACAGTTCTTCCCCCTCCAAATTCATATTCCCCAGTATAAAATAATAAAAAAAAATCATTCCATTGCCATTGCGAGGTATTCCTTTGCCTGCTGTTGCCTTCCATAGAGGAATATCTGTTCTGTTTGGGTGGGGACATAACAGAGGGTCAGCTGTGGAATAAAGTTCCAAAAGGTTAAAAATAAGAAAATAATCTGGGTATGTAAGAAGTACTTGAGCCAGAATGAGAGACATATTACCAGCCTAGTGTTTAGATTACAGTTTGCCCAACAGAACTCACAATTTGAAACTCACTTTCAAGTTATTATAGGCCAGTGGATAAAAAAAAAAAAACATCAGCTGCGTGAAAGCAGTCATGTTATACAATAAGAAAATTTATAAAACATTATTCAAGTAAAGTTCTTTGTTTAGTCCTGATAACTTAATTGCATTGAACTGGAAAATGAACTAAATTTCAAATACTACTTTGAGTGGCCCTGTTGCAGTTGGTAGACACTTGGGATTACCTTCCTGTGTACTGCAACATAGCTGTTTAGTATGAGTCAAGGCCACATTTGTTGCAGCTGACCCGCTCGTGCCAGCCTCCATGCATTAGGGGTTAAGAAGTATGCACTCCTTATCAATTCAACTGCTCACATTTGGTTCTCTGCCTAACAGTGTAATAAAGTTCTTGTTTTTGACGTTGAAGAAGCCAAAGTTATTGAAATATATAAGTGACCACAAGATACTGAATTAACTTTATCCTAAACACTGATAATATTTCAGCATTCTTGATTTCATATTTTTTGTTTGGGCAGTGCCTCTTATTGTAAGAGCATTTTGTGTTCAATTTTTTTCTTAAACAATAGTCAGCAGAGCCCCTTTGTTGAAATCCAGGTTAGCTGCTGTCAGTCAGAAAGATATAATCTTGCCAGCAAAACTAGAACCAACCTCAGATCTCTCAGCCATTCTTCCTAGAAGGATGCATATGTTCTTGTTTTATATCACTGTTGAACTAGTCCTTACTACTGGGACATCTTTAGCAGAAAGGGTGATGCTTGGGTCTATATTAGAACCATGAAAACTCAGTTAGGTGAACTGCATTTTACATTGAAAATGCCATTCAATGAACTGTTATAGTGAGATCAAGGTACAGTGAAGATCAGAAAATTTGCCCTTTCCTCACTGTAGTGCAATCTCGCAGTTGACATATATAATTAGTGGGGTGTGTGTGTGGGGGGAGCAGCCCCCCACAAAAGCGAGTTCATCGAACGGCATTTTCTATGTGAAAGCAATTCGCTGAATTGAGTTTTCGTGGTTCTAATATAGACCCTGATGCCTGGCCCAACTTTCAAAGCTCAACACCCCCTCCCCCCTGTACATGTGCTGGATGTCTTGTCTATTAGGGGTATTAGGATGCTCCCAGTTTAAAACAGACATCTGTCTATGCCATTTGAGATCTTTCTTGTTGCAGTTTGTAACACTTGTATTGTTCTTATGTTATGCATGGAATCTGACATAATTTGTCACACTCTGGAGTTCAAATCAGATAAATACCCCATTAGGAATTTCCCTTACCTGTTATTGTTGTTTTTTCAAGTTTTAGGCAGCCTTGTTATGTCTGTTTGTTTCTATGGCTGCCTATATATTACAGTATTTCAGGGGCTAACAGTGATAGATGCTCTTGTAGTAAGTTGATTCTTAACAAAGATTTCCATACCCATTGTGTTTTGTTTAGGCCTAGAGCATATATTATAGGACTGCAGAGTCTGTCATGGATTTACTCTCTGATGTACTCCCAACAACTAAGTGATTGAAGTATAATGCAGAAAAGGACATTGTTGATGTGACTCAGGCATCTGGCATTCTTTGATAGCTTTAAGAACATAGGCCCCAGTGTCCCCAAACCATACATCTTAGACTTCCAAGGCCTCTGACAAAGTCTCTTTGGAGTTTGTCATGTCGCGGAAAGCAAGGATGTCCCACTGAGACAATGATCATGGTCAAACTCTTTTACCGGATGTCGCATCATGGATGCTTATCACCAAACCCACTTCATTATCATGGAAGGGGAGGACGGGCAACACGTTTTCTTGGTAAAGAAAGACAGGCAACACATTTTCTTGTTAACAGAGGACAAAGAAGACTCTGAGCTGCAAGCCTGAGAACCCTAGCCACAGGTCCAGACTGGTAAGGTAGACATCCCAGCTAAGAGGACAAGGATCCCTTTATAAACTTTGTTTTTTGAACATTTATCAAAATCAAATGTCATTATATTATCTGAAAAAAAAAGTTTTAACCACTTGCAGTTGTGCTTTCAGCTCCTCATCTGATGAACTTTTAAGTCATCCAGCAAAAGTAGACGAAAAGTCTTTAAACAAGGTTGGTTTCTGGGAGTAAGTTTATGACAGTAGCCTAATCCATTAAGTAAACAGTTTTAATAGATTAAGATCAAGACAAAAAAACAGAGGTGATAAAGAATCTCTGTGGAATATCTCCCTTTGAATTTATATCCCTGGGATAAGTATTTGCCGTATGCAATGGCTCCATTGCAATATGGTTTGACACTGTTTCTTGGTCACTGCAATGTAATTCATTAATGTAGGGTACTTCTAAGCCAACTACACACTCATCAGCAGTTCAGTTTCAGCTTTCCCATTGTGAAAACAGAAACTGAGAAAAAAGGGCTGGTGAAATTGTCAGTTTGGCTAAAGTTCTGTTACTGGCTAGTAAGTACTCTGCCTGGATACCAGTAAAGAAAACATTTGCAGAATCTGAAGGAAAAATCAACCACAAAAGGTAAAGCAAATGCAGTGACTGGGAAGAATTCAGCAGATGTTCAGCAAAATCCAGTTCGTATTTAAGGCTTGGTACAGGAGATGGCTTCCAGTAATTTAGAGGAAAAAATATATCCGATAAACTCAGAGATGATTAAAATAAACAAAACATTGATGGAATGTATCAACTTAAGTAATGAAAGGAAGGAAACAGAAGAAGTTTTAATTAGCTGTTTAGATGAACTGATAAATATGCAAAAATAAGGGGTTTGAAATGGAGAAAAAGCTTGCTGATTATGAGGCATGTTCATCTTATTGATTTCTGCTGCAGTGGCCTCGCCTATATGGGATATATCCTGGCAAGGATATAATAAACAACACACTTCCAAAGCTTCAGAGTAACTTCTACATTCTCAAACTATTAAGTAGCTTGAGCTGAGTTGACTAAAAGACAAGTCTGGGTGTGAAGCCGTCCAGGGCTTTACTGTCTCTTTAGAGTATGCTCCTATGAAGGTTTTGAGGATTGACGGTCAGCTTGTACTTTCCTTTGCTGTTCAGATAAGGTCCCTTTGAGAAAAAAACTTCAATTTTCTTAATTTTGTTGATGTTTTGTTACTTTGCTTTGCTATTCAGGAATGTTATTTAAAACCTAGAAGTGTTTTGTTGTAACAGACTGTCTTGAGACTGTAACATACTTTTAAATGGAGCACGTGTTTTTTCCAGTCAGTTTAAAAGTAGTAAAAATTAACTCAAAACGTTTTTTTCTATGGAGAATCTGTGTTTATTTTTCTGGGTCTGGCATAGTGTCTTAGTGTTTTTTTACTGTACTTTTTCTATTAAAAAATAAATTTTTGTGGACTGGTAGTGTTTACTGGCAATTGTTTCATGTCTTCCCTGGGAAAGAAAAACAGCAAAATGTAGTCGTCGATGCCAATGAGGAGATGAAAGCAACCCCGAAACTGTAAATATATACTTATAATGTCCAAACAACGTAACGGAAAGCCACCACACGAACTTTGCAGCAAACACTTCTTTATTTCCCTGGGAAAGAGTCACCATTTTCGGCTTGACCATGGAACAGACTACTGGTCCCATGGTTGGTCCTTCTTTCAGCCACAAAAAGAAAAAAATTAAGCAAATAGCTCTTGTCACCACAGCAGGTTAGTAGTTTACTTCATCTGCAGGTGGGAAACGCTACTGCAGCCATTTGTTGAACTTCAGTCCACTCATCTTTTACTTCAGATCCCTGAAATGCTGTGTCCATCCCTGGGGAAGCAGTTGCTGCCATTAGTAACATGGTTGGTCCCATTTTTCCTGTCAGAAAGAAACAGAAAGCCAAGCATGTATGTACTCCTCCTCAAATTTCTTTGGATAGGAGTAGTTTACTGGGACTGACTCAAAGTTTAATTCAGGCTATTGATCCTTATTGTAAAGTAGTTTGTAATAAAAGAAAGAGGGATTCCTGTTTTTCTGGAGAGATTCAAGATTCTAAATCTGAACAGGAAAATGCAGGGATGAATACAGGTTTTTTCTACAGATTTCTGATTCAGACTGAGAAGAGAGCTCAGTTTCTGATTCTCCATGTGAGGGTTTCTCTTTCTGTGAGACTATTACTAAAATGTGCCAGTGTTTTAGTGGGAGAATACAGGGGTTTCTTAGTCCCTCAGAAAATACAATGAGTTGTTACAAAAGGCTTTTCCAGAACCTACACCCATTCTGTCTGTTGTAAAGAATGCATGTGTTATTGCCTGCAATTTTTCTGATAGTCAGCCGGCTGCCCCTAAAAGGCAGTTAGGATGTATAAAGTTCATCAGTCTTTTAAATTTTTATACAGTATTCCCAAACCTGACCCAGTAGCTATAGCTTTAGTTGATCCAGCTGCTGCTAAACACTTAGCTAATTCCAGTCCTACTCTTTCTGATAAGTATGGGAAAGTTATTGATATGTATGAGAAAAATGTATATGTAAGCAACTTTAATTTTCAAAATTTTAATTGTCAGGCTCATATGTTAAAGTTTGTTCTGACAAGTTATTAAAGTATGAGAATGCTTTATCTACAGTTTCTTTTGTGAAGAAAAATTCTAGTTTAAATAACTTGGTTTCTTCAATTCCATAGGTCACTACTCATTGTTTATGATGTGTGCTTGACTCTGTTAATACTTCTTCTAGGGCTATGGCCACTGGTACTGTTTAAAGGAGGTTTCCATGCCTACATTCTCAGAACCTCCAGGATGATGTTCAAATGAGATTTTAACGTCTCCTTTTGATGGAGATTTAGTGTTTTTCCCCTCGTGCTGCAGATGTGATACAAACGTGTGATAAAAGGGGCAATCTGATCCAGGGAATCTTTTAAGATTTTTCAAACCTCCTTTTCCAAATTGCCTAAGGTATTTTTTTATCTCCTCGTTCAGTTTTGGCAAAAAAAAAAAAAAAACAGTCTCAACAAAATTTGGGTAAAAAGATGTTTAAGAAGAAATGGCAAAGGGGTTCCAAAAGAAGTCTCATACTTCCCAAATCCAAGGACAGTCCAACACATCTATGTGACTGTTCCAGAGACCTTGTGATCCACTCCTACCCTGGCTTTTTTCTTATAGACAAATGGGTTCTGAAAATATTTCATCAGGGTTACAGATAGCAGTGGGAGGAAATTCCTCCTTTCCAAAGAATCATTCATCATCTTCCAGATAAGATTCTTTTCTTTTCCCTTGTTCTTTGTCACATACTGTCCCAAGGAGTAATAGAACCAGTTTCTCTTTTCCAGATGGGGAAGAGTTTTATTCAAGGATGTTCCTAGTGCCAAAGAAAGAAAATGCTTGGAGACCAGTTCTGAATCTTTCTTCCCTAAACCTAAAACTATAGTGCCCAAATCCAAAATTGTCACTTCACAACCTGATACCTCTTCTTCCTCTTTCAAGTTTCCTGGTAACACTAGATTTAAAAATGCTTATCATTACATCCCTATTCATCCAGACTTCAGATGTTTGTTAAGGTTTTACATGTCTGGAAAACATTATCAGTTCTCTGCCTTACCCTTTGAACTATTATTGAACCAAGAGTATTCACAAAGTATCAACCTCCAGTTATAACTCATTGCAGGCAAAGGATATCCACATTTTCCATATTTAGATGACTTGCTTATCTTTGCAGAATCTTTTTCACAGTGTCAGGGATCTCTTTGTCTCTTGGTGGGGAGATTTTTTGCACAAACTGGGATTCCAAAAGAACAGTCAAAAGTCTTTCTTGACTCCCTCACACAGGATTGTGTTCTTGGAATGTCAAATAGACACCTCATTTCAAAGACCTTTTTTCCACTGGATCAAATAGATCTTTATTTAGATAGATTTCTAAGGTTTTCCACGTGGAATTTGGTCACTGCAAGGGAATACCTCAGGATTTTGGGTCTCGTATCATCAACGATTTTCATGATACACCTGGCAAGACTCCACATTAGTTTGATATATCTTCTGGCTCACTATAGGTGGCTGCATTAACAGTGAACTCTGCACACAATTGTGTATTGCCTTTAAGGTTGTGGACATATCAAAGAATGTCTTGTGGTTGTCCTTGGCCTGGGAGGCCAAGTTTATCTCACATTTGGCTTTGGTACACTTTATTTGTCCTCTGAGTTGTTTGTTTAGTTTGATGAGAGTACTTTTATCCAGCTGGATGCTATACCTCCTAATTTTTGCCATGATTTTCTTCCTGCTGCTATTCAGCCTGTTGATGATGCGATTCCACCAGAGTGGCTTGTTTTTTTGAGTTAGTTTTGTACTTCCTCCTGGTGAGTACATCTGCCTCTATTCAGCTATTAACATACTTGTGTATGGATTCTGTGAACAGTTCTGTGTAGGTAGCAGTGTTCTCAGGGTTTACGGGGGCTTAAAAGTTTGCGGTGGTGCAGCGATAGAGTTGTCGTCTCACAGCAAGAGGCTCTCCCATGCGATTCTCGACTGGAGCACCTTCTGTGTGGAGTCTGCATGTCCTCCCGGCGGTCGAGTGGCATTCGAAAGACGTGTGAATCAGCATGCCTTCATTGAAGGCTGGGCGTTGGGCTGGCACCTCGGCACCATACAAATCGACTGCCAATCATTAGAGGACTGGAGTTCTGCTGTGGCGACCCCTAACCGGGAAAAGCCGAAAGGAAAAACAACAACAACATCAGTTAATAGTAGGATGTTAACCTTAGAGTAGTTCCTGAATATTCCAGGGTTATCTGCGGTTCCAGGGTTTATTTTTACTTACCAGAGAAGACATTACACTAGGGGATGTGCAATACCATCCCATATTAGTGAGGACCAGATCCAGTATGTTTGCACCCCGGTTGGTGTATCTGGTCCAGGGAGTTTGCATTCACAAAATACAGGAATCTGTGTGCCTATACTTTTGGTGTCATATATGATTCCCAGTTAATAGTGGCATAATTAAAGTTGCCCTTGAATATGGTATTGGGTTGTATGGTGAGTATTTCCAATAATTTTAAAATCATGTTATGGATTTTCTGGGTCATATAGGAGGAGCAATAATTTGCAAGGAAGTGGTATGAGATTTTGGCTATGGTGATTTGAACATGGAGATGCTCAAGTGTATTGTCCTGTTTAACCAGTCTTAAGGTATATTTATTTCTGATGCAAATAAAGACACCTCCACCTGTAGTCTCTGTCAGTGTAGTAGCTTGTCTAAGTGTGTGGATGGCATTATAGCCTTGCACTGACAGTGTGCTCTTCATGGCTTTTAAACCATGTCTCAGTGACTACTCAGACCTCAACATACTCTAGGGAGAGCTTGTAGGGAGTGGAGTTTTAGTTTAGATGTGGAAAGCAGTTTTAGTGATTGCTGTGGCCTATGTATGAAGGGTATTTGAGTTGCAAGCTGTTGTGGTGAATCAACTCTATCTCATTTTCCACAGTGACAGGGTTTCTTTGAGAACTAATCCTTCTTTTATGTCTAATGTCGTATCTGGGTTAACTTTAAGCCAAGCTATTTATTGCCCTCTTTTTTTCCTGAACTTAAAAATGAGGAAGAAAGGATACTCCGTACCTTGGATGTCCACTCAGGTACTATTTTGACAGAACTAAATCTTTCTGCTCTTTGGCAGAATTGTTAATTTTTTGTGAAGATAAGAAGAAGGGACAATCTGTGTCAAAACGGACTATTTCCTTATGGTTGTTTAAGGTTATTACCTTTTGTTAAAGTCACCATAACAAAACTATTCGAGGCAGGGTCAAAACCTACTCTGCCAGGGCCTTGGCTTCATCTGTGACTTTTTGGAAATGGTTGGATTCTAAAAGTATTCTAGAAGCTGCTACTTGATTTTTTTGTACATACTTTTACAAAGCAGTATAAACTTGATTCCTTCTCTAGGTTTAGATCAAGCTTTGCTATGACCATTCTCTAGGGGCGGTTGGACTCTTCTCCTTCCACTTCTTAAATATTTTAGCTAAGGTAATCTACCCATATAGCTAACATTACTGAAACAGTGATCAATATAATGAGCATAGTACAGCTGTGTAAGTTGAACTTACCATAAGAGTAAATGTTTGAATGATCACTGATGGAGTAACCAGTCCCTGCCTCTATCCCCCTTGTTTTGTTAGTGTGTTTTCATGCCAGGGTGTGGACATTTATTTATTGTCCCTAGCATTTTCCTTTCAGGGCTCAGTCCCATCCCCCTCCCTTTCTCTGTCGCTGCTGACAGGAAAGCTCTGAAGGGCTGTGTGCCCAAATTTGTCTTTTTGTCAGGTCAGGTCAAGCTGCTTGACAATTTCAGTGCATGAAAGGTGTCCTGAAGCTTTAGAAGCTGCCCAGCTGTTACATCCTTGGTAGGATATAACCCATATAGCTAGGACGACTGCAGTAATTATCATTTGAACATCTACTGCTGTGTTAAGTTCAGTTTTAACAACTAAGAACTATTTCAAAAAATAATAGACTTAGAAGACAGTGCACTCAGATAATACCTGAGGCTTTCTACTGTAGCAGTGAAACTGGACAAAATAGATTGTATTAATTTTATGAAAGCACAAATAAGCAACTAGACTGGTGTTTCCTTGCAGGAGTTGTTAACTGAAAGAGCACATTGAGTGCATGTTCCAACTCCTGGCCATGGAAAGCCAATATCTATATCAGTAAAGATTTACTCATACCAGCAGAAAGAGTTGATCCTGACAAAACTGTGGAAGAAAGGAAAGGTATAAAAGCTGGAGACAGCAGAGTATTTGTGGAGCGTGATTATTCACTGTACAGGAGGCAGAAGAGAAGTAAATGTATCTCAGCAATCAAGGAATGCTGAGAGGCAGGTGTGAGATTCAAGCTGTTGTATCCAGCTGTCTTCAGAGTATTTCCCAGGAGGCTCAAGGACATTTTTTGATGCAGAACAGACTAAGGAGGAAACAAAATTTTTTATCTCAGAAAATGTGAGCCAGCAAGCAGAACTGCACTCTGCTTCTTATTCTTATGACAGTTAAGCTCATGGATAGACTTTGCTAGTGAAACCTTTTTCCATTACTCCAAAGGAATATGCTTGAGAGACAGAATACAGCACAAGAGTTGACTAGAAGCAGGAGTGCCTTGGATTTGAACCAGGGTCTGGTGTTTGGAGATGGACACGATCAGGACAAAGACCAGCAACACTGAAATTAGTGAATAAATGTGAGATTGTAAAGCATCAATCACATTTGTGAAATGTGGTTTTGCAAATAAGAGTCTGAGAAAAGATTGGATTTTTGTTGACATTGTTAAACATTTGGCTGGATTGTAACATATATATCTCATTTTATGTCATTAATGTTTACAAAGACACTAAAGGGAAAATGAAATAACTGAGTATACTGTAAAGCATTTTTGTGTAGTGTGCACTCAGATATTTTAAATGTTGTGGTGATAGGGGAAGTCTTTTTAGTGACTGTTGTACAAGTCAAATATATTAAAGCAAGGAAGTATTTTTACTAGTTGTAAGAAATACAAGATTTGCACTATAGCAAGATAAGAAAGGCTGGACAGAATCAAATTTAAGTTAGTATAATGTTATTTTGGGCTGTATGGGTGGGTGTAGACGAGTAAAAGTGTTCTGATTGTATTACACGTAGAATTAATATAATAATTTCCCTTGTTTTTACAAGGATGGATGTCTAGATTAATGTCCTTTGGCATAAGCTGTAAACATTTTTGCAGTAAATGGGCTTGAAAAATAAGACTAAATGCTTCCAAGATGTCTGCACATTGAGTAACAGCTTAATTCTAGCTCTCCCAGTGTGAAAACAGAAACTTAGCAGAAAAGGCTTCATGCTATTTAGAAGGCATCCAGGAATATTGTCTGGGCCCATTGATGCAGTGTTCTTGGCCTTAGAGAGAGCATTAAGGACCTCTTCCCTAGTGATAGCAGGGGGAGTTGTATTTGATGGTATTACCTGCAGGAAGTTTGAGGGGTAGAGAGTGGTAATGTTGGAGCTGAATTTATCAGCCATTAGGTTAACTTGCTCAGTATAGGTGGCTCCATTTACAATGAGTTCTGCACGCAATTGTTTACTGCCCTTGAGGTTGTGGACATAGCTAAAGAATGCCTTGTGGTTTCCTTGGCCTGGGAGGCCAAATTTACCTCAGATCTGGCTTTGGTAGACTTTATTTGTCCTCCGAATTGTTTGTTTAGTTTGAGAGTGCTTTTATCTTGCTGGGTGCTGCACCTCCTAATTTTTGCCATAATTTTCTTCCTTCTGTTATACAGCCTATTGATTATGTGATTCCAACAGGGTGGCTTGTTTTTTGGTAGTTCTGCACTTCTTTCTGATGGGTACAGCTGCCGCTATGCAGCTATTAACATGCTTGTACAGGGGTTCTGTGAACAGTTTTGCAGAGGTATCGGTGTTCTCAGGGTTTATGGGGGTTTGAAATTTTGCCATATTATCACTTAATAGCAGGAAGTTAGCCTTAGTGTAGTTCCTGAATATTCCTGATTTACCTGGGGGGTCCAGGTTTTATTTTTACTTCAAAGGAGACCATTTTGTGGTCTAACCATATCGAGGAAGACATTACAGTTGGGGGTATGCAGCACTCGCCCATATTAGTGAGGACCAGATCCAGTATGTTTGCATCTTTGGTTGGTGTATTGACAGTCTGATCTAGGAAGTTTGTCTTTACAAAATCCACTAATCTCTGTGCCTGTATGTTTGGTGTCGTATAGGATTCCCAGTTAATAGCAGAGTAATTAAAGTTGCCCATGAATGTGGTATTGGGTTGGATGGCAAGTCTTTGGAATTAGTTTAAATACATGGTATGGATTTCCTGGGATATAGAGGGGACCTATAGCTTGCAAGGAAGTGGTATTGGATTTTGTCTATGGTGATTTGAAAATGGAGCAGCTCATGTGCAGTGTCCTGTTTGACCAGCCTTGAGGTATATCTAGTTTTGATGTAAACCGAGACACCTCCACCTTTAGTCCTTGTCTGTGTAGTAGCTGGTCTAAATGTGTGGAAGGTATTATAACTTTGTACTGTTGTGGATTTAATTGAAGGCCTTGATATGCATCCAGTAACTATTTCAGATCATGTGCCAATCTTCTTCTTTCGGCTGTTCGCATTAGGGGTCGCCACAGCAGATCATCTGTTTCCATTTCTTCCTGTCATCTGCATCTTGCTATGTCACACCAACCACCTGCATGTCCTCTCTCACCACATCCATAAACCTTATCTTAGGCCTTCCTCTTTTCCTGTTACCTGGCAGCTTCATCCTAAGCATCTTTTTCCCAATATACTCTGCATCCCTCCTCAGCACATGTCCAAACCAGCGTAATCTTGCCTCTCTGGCTTTGTCTACAAACCTTCCAACCTGGGCTAACCCTCTAATATACTTATTCCTAATCCTGTCCACCCTTGTCACACCCAGTGCAAATCTTAACATCTTTAACTCTGCCACGTCCAGCTCTGACTCCTGCCTTTTTGTCAGTGCCACTGTCTCCAACCCATATAACATAGCTGGTCTCACTACCCTCTTGTAGACCTTCCCTTTCACTCTTACTGGTACTTGTCTGTCACAAATCACTCCTGACAGTCTTCTCTACCCACTCCATCCTACCTGTACTGTCTTCTTCTCCTCTCTTCCACACTCACCATTACTCTGAACTGTTGATCCCAAGTATTTAAACTCATCCACCTTCACCACCTCTACTCCCTGCATCCTCACCATTCCTCTATCCTCCCTCTCATTCACACCCACATATATTCTAATAACAAGAATAAAAACACAGGATAATGAAATAAAAAATGAGATACTGGCACTTTCCCACTTATCTGTTGAAAAGAGAGGAATTTAAGGAATGGGTAGTGGAAATTATTCAGGAGCTGTTAGAGAAGATAGAAATTTCTTCTGTAAAAATAGACAGGGAGTGGGATAAAATTAAAGTGGAGTTTAAAAGTAGGGAGGAAATAAAAGAAAGGGAGATAGTGTTAAGAAGTAACACAAATTATTTAGAGGGACTGACAAATGTTAAAATATTGCAGAATAGGGGGAATCTCACAGAACAAGAAGAGGAGCAACTGCAGAATTCTACACAGAAAATAAGAGATTACCTCAGTAATTTGCATGAGCTTAAAAATATTTCTGTTAAGCAACTATTATTTGATAATAACTCTAGAGCACAAGAACTTTTAGCACAACAACTCAGACAACAAAGTAGAAAGGGCTATTGCCAAGCTTCGAGAGCCTATAACAAGAGATCCTGTAGAGGTATTAGAAATATTTCAGAAATTCTATAAACGTCTGTATAAAGCAGAGAAATGTGTAAAAGGTACAAATGGAAGTGCTTATGGAAGAATTAAATATGCCAAGGTTAGAGGTAGATGAGGCTCAATTATAAACAGCTAGGATAGGAGGAGATGAGATAAAAATGGTGAAGTGTAAGCAGTGTACAAGAAATTCCCCAGGAATAGATAGCATTCCCCTGGAGGATTGGAAGCTAGGAGGGGAAAAAAAAACAATGAAGATCTGGAAGGTTTTAACAGTGTTTTCAGAGGAGGAGAAGTACCGACATCCTGGAAGAAAGTCATGGTAGCTGAAATATCTAAAGTGAGTAAAGATCCTTCAGATCCAGCTTAATACAGGCCCATTTCTATACTAAAACATGATTATAAAGTTTTTATGTCTATAATGGCTAAAAGAATGACAAACGTGATTTCAAAATTGATAGGTATGGATTAATGTGATTTTGTGGAGGGAAGACAAACATTCGACAGCATTAACAGAACATTGATGATCCAGAGGGAAGCAGAATGTAAGAAAATGCCAAGTTGCTGTTGGGTATTGATGCAGAGAAAGCATTTGACAGAGTAAGCTGGGTCTTTATGAGCAGGGCAGTAGAAGCATTTGTATTTCTCTGATAAAATTATAAGGTTAATTAGGAGGATATTTCAGGGATTGGGGGTGAAAAATAAAGTGGATGGGGTCCTCTCTGTTAATTTCTGCTTGAGCAGAGGAACCAGGCAGGGTATCCTCTTTCCCCTTTGTAATTTGCATTATATTTAGAACCATTGGCAAAGAAAATAAGGGACTCAAAAATTCAAGGATATAATTGGTATGGCAGGCAAGAAAAGCTGTCTTTATTTGCAGATTATATTGTTTTATACCTGACAAAACCAGAAAGGGACATTATAGTGTTGTGGAACATTTTGAGAGAGTTTCACATCTTTTTGCGATACAAAATTAATAAAGCTAAAACAAAGGCAATAGCGGTAAATTATGTATGCACACAGATTGGTTCAGCAATATCCATGTTTATGGGGACATGACACAATGAAGTGTTTAGAAGTATGGATTAAAAGTGATACTGGTGTGGCAGCTAAGGATATGTGGTAGGACACCAAACAAAAGACGATGCAAAAACTGAGAAAATGAAAGCCCTGTTACATGGATATGGATAGTAAGATACAAGCAGTTAAAATGTTTTAGTTCCTATAATATTTTACACAGTCAGGCATATTTTACCAACAAGAGGAGAATTTGTGGATAGCAATTAATAAAAGGTTGAAGGATTTTATCTGGGAGGGGAAGACCACAAGAGTCAAGTAGGTAAGGTTATTCTTCCAATAGAACAAGGCATATAGGGATTATCCAATTTGAAGGAGTATTTTACACACAGCAACACAGTTAAGGCACCTATACATAGCACAAGTAGAAAACTACAATTCAGAGTAAAAGGGATGATGATGAAAAAGGGGGGGAACTCAAGAAACAAGGAGAGACTGGGATTTGGGATGCATACCTTTAAGGAGAATAACTGTAATCATACAGAATATCGTATTCATAATGTATCAGAAAGTATTCTAAGAACTAAGCCAGCATGGGAATGGAGAAAGGAGATTCTGCCGATAGGGATGAGTGCAATTAGGGATACAGACATTATGCAAGAGGGGCTGGAATTTATTGGAGAAAACTGGCAAAGGAACCAAGGTATTGGGAGCAAATATCTAGAGAGAGAAAGATAATATAATGGTAAAATGTTAAGAATGTATTTGGACTGGAGTTTAGAGATTGCCTTCCCCTATCGAGGATTGATATCAGAGTATAGGCAAAGAGAAAGAAGTAGGGGAGTCCTAAAAGAAAGACTAGCACTGGTAGAGTTTTAGTCAAATCTAGAACAGAAGCTGCTGTTAAAAAAGGAGCAATTAGTAGAGCATATAAAATATTGGAAGATGTCTGTAATAATCAAAGACGTTAGAAAGGATTGGGAAGAGAGATTGGATAAGTGCTTCAGAAAGAAACACTGAGGGATATATGTATGTCTCCCAAATATGCAACAACATCTAGAAGATTTAGGGTTTTTGCTTGGAAATGTTTATATAGATAATTTTATACCCCACGTAGACTCCAGAGAATTTTTCCTCAGGTAGACAACAAATGTTGGAGGTATGCTGGGAAGAAACAAGTAATTGTGAACATATTTTCTGGGAGTGTAATGAGTTGGCAGACTTTAAAGATTCCCTGCAGACTGCTCTGTCAGAGATGCTGTGTGGGCAAGTTAGTGTAACTAGAGAAATGATTTTTCTGAGCTATGATATAGAATTGGAATGCCTAGATATAGCAAGGTCTTGCTGGGGGGGGTGTAATTTCAAAAACTATGTTTTCCTTTTTTCAAGTTGAAAAACTGAGAATAGGTAATTTACTCGGAATACCCAAGATCCACAAGGACGAGCAGAATCCACCATATAGACCTATAGTGTCAGCTCCAGCTTCAAAATTGGAACAATTGTCTAAATTTATAGACAGAGCTTTGCTCATGTTAGTGCAAGCAGGTACTTCCTTTATTAAAGATTCCTTTGATTTTTTTTTTTTTTAGTTAAAATCAAGGTAGAGAGGCAGGTCCCAATGATTTATTAGTTACAGTGGATGTCAAATCTTTGTACACATGCATTCCACATGATTTAGGTGTGGAATGGGTGGGACACATGTTGCTTCACAGCAGCATTTTTGAAGTGGGTGAATGCAGGTTTATGCTTGAATGTATTAAGTAACATTTTTTTTATTTTTAATGGAGAGCATTTTCTGCAGACCAGGGGAGTGGCCATGGGAGCTAGGACGGCACCTAATTATGTCAACCTTTTGTTATGAATTATTGGAAAGTGTATGATTTGGTTCAACTACCAAGCTACTCCGTGGTTAAGGATTATTATCGTTTTATTGATGATTTATTTTTTGTTTGGGGAGGGAACAAAGAACAATTAGAGGATTTCATCAAGCATTTAAATGGCAGTACCTTTTTGTTTCACCCATGTTAGTGACACCATTAAGATTACTTTTTTGGCTCTGGAAGTATTTAAATGTGGTCAGACATTTAAGTTGGTGTCCGTTATTAGCTATAAGAATATTGCTAGTAACAGTTTGTTATACTATTCAAGTATGCACCCCACCTATATGAAGCACAATACAGTGAAGGGACAGTTAGGTTGAAAAGACTTACTACAGATTTTACTTTTTTGGACAACCTTGTTGGTGAATTGCACGACAGGTTTAGATGCAGCGGTTATCCCCCTAGAGTTTTTGAGAGTTTGTCAAGCAGTAGAAAGGGTTAAAAGATGTTTCTAAACAGAAAGAGTGGTCCATTTGTATGTCACTGTTTTTTTTACTACAGATAGTGGGGCAATTAGAAACATTATATGCAGCAATTGTAGAATTTTGGGTGCACATGGAGATTTGGTGTCTATTATAGGGTCTAATCCGAATTTTATTAACAAAAGGGCCAAGAATTTTAAAGAATTGTTAGAAAAAGAAAATTCTGCTTGTGAGAGGGGAGGGGGGAGTAGAGGCACTTTTAAGTGTCAGGATTGTAATTTTTGCAGATACATACAGGAAGGTCCTTATTTTGAGGTTAGCGCCAGTGATAAAATTTGGCCGATACCAGGTCATTTTACTTGCAGTTCTACTTTTGTTGTTTATTTAGTTAGGTGTGCATCCTGCACAGCTTTTTACATTGTCAAGATTACATGGCAGTTGAAAAATAGGATGTATGAGCATTATTGTGCCTTTAAAAATAAAAACATGGATAATGCCTTGGTTAGGCACATGTCTTTGCAGGAAGGGCACACCAAGTTTTATTTTGCAGTTATAGACCACATTCCAGTGAGTTACAATAGAGACAGGGAGGTTGAGTTAAACTACAGAGAATTCTGGTGGCAAGTCTTGTTCAATGCTTATAACACACATGGGTTGAATGCAGCAGTTAATTATAAAGTTATTTTACAGAGAGAAAGTGTGGTAAATGAAAAAGTATGCACTGTCTTTTCTTTTATTATTTGTATTGAAATAATATGCATAATATATACATATTTTAACATATTGTAGCCTTTTTCTTGTGTTTTAACCTATGCAAATGCACCTTTTAACTAATATGAAAACATTGCATGAAAGCAGGAGTGTTGCTTAACTGGAAGTTTGTACACTGTATTGTCTTTGATGGGGTCTATATTGGATGCTTGAACTTTCAAAAGTTCAAGTGTCATATGGTTGACACCATATGATCGAACTTTTGAAAGTTCGAACATTTTAACTGAGATCTCCGTACAGCGCAGAATGGGAAGAGTTCCCTTTTCTGCACTGTAGTTCGATCTCGGAGTTGGTATATTTAAAGAGCGGGGGGTGTGGGGGGGTGCAGGGGGGGCTTGCCCCCCTGCTTAAAATGTTCAGGTAGGTTATTTGTGTAGTTTATTATTTTTTTGGATGTTCGAACTTTTAAAAGTTCTATCATATGATGTTGACCATATGACACTCAAACTTTTAAATGTTCAATCATCCAATATAGACCCTCTTTAGTGAAGTACAGTTGTTGATTGGCCACTATTTAATTAGATAGTGTTTAAAACAGGTTTAGATTACAAGTTTTCTTTAGTTCTGATGAAGGCCTTTTTGAAGGTCGAAAGCGCTTAACCTGAGCAACACTGTGTGTAATCAGTCTGCAGGGAGGTATCCAGGAGCAGATGGTATTCCTTTAGCAGACTGGTACTTAGGAGGGAAGAAAGTAATGAAAGATGTAGGGTTTTTTTAAGTGTATGTATGTGTGTTATTTTGTTTGGGTGTATGTCTGTAGGGGAAGTGTGTGGTAGTTACGGACCTTAGGGTTAAGGACAGTGCACAGATAGTTGTGTATGTGGGGTTTAGTGTAGTGTTGGAAGTAGGGTTTTAAATGTATGTATGTGGATTATTTATTTTGTTTGGGTGTATGTCTGTAGGGTTTGGTTAGTGTATGTATGTGGTTTATTTATTTTGTTTGGGTAGATACTAAGTAGCGGGTGGTGGGGTTGGCCGACTATGATAATTCGATATTTTATTTTTTGCTGTTTAGTGCTTTCGGGATTTTCGCGGTTCGAGGTATAGGGGTCTATGTTTAGGTATTCTCGTAAAGGGGTTTTCGCTCAACTGATATAGACCCCATCCGGGAAGAAAGCTGTGGTGGCTATATTACCGAAAATGGGTAAAGATCCAATCAGGCTCAGCTTCATGTAGACTTATTTCAGTTTTAAACCATGATTATAAATTGTTTATGTGTATACATGCTAAAAGAATGTCAAAGATGTTGCCAAAATTGATAGATGTGGATTACTGTGGTTTTATGGAGGGGAGGCAAACATTTTACAACATTAACAGAACTGTGATGATGCAGAGGGAAGCAGAATCTAAGAAAAGGCAACTGTTTTTGGTAGGTTGTGATGCAGAGAAAGCATTTGACAGAGTAAGCTAGGATGTTATTAGGGCATTGGAAGTATTTGCTTTACTTGATACAATGATGAGGCTAATTAGGAAGATGTATGAAGAATCAGAGGGAAGAATTAAAGTGGGAAAGCTCCTTTCCAATAAGTTGTGTTTAAACAGAGGATGTTATGTTGCCCTATCTTGCCTTCATTCTTACATTTGGGTTCAGAGCCGATCCTCAGCTCCGATTCGGCCGATTACAGAAGCTCGAAGTCTAAGTTGGCTCGTGGCAAGGTAGGTATCCCATCATGCAGTGGTATCAATCCTCCGATCTCGTTTGCCGCTTTACGAGTTCAGAAGTGCTCTTCTTGGCCGTGGCTAAGTTAAAGTTTTTCTTTGTATTTTCATATATATAGCTTGTCTTTCTTAGTTATAATATAGTTAGAATACTGTTATTTAGATAAGTTAGAATACTGTTATTTAGATAATAGGTAATCTTCTGTATTGTTAAATAGTTGTCACTGGTTTGTCAGCTGTTTGGCCGACATTTTTTCCACAGGCCTGTTTTGTTGGTATCCTGTAGTGATAGATTATTTATGTTTAGAATTTGCTGTTTCTTCTTGTTGAGCCCCTTTGTCGGCTCTTTACTAGTTTTGATAGCATGTATTTACATTACAGGACTTACTATATTTTAGTCAGTTTGTTTGATATTAGCTTTCTGCCTGTATGTTTGTTTCTCTAGGCATAGGTAACTTAATTAACTGTTTCCAAGGGCTAGGCCCGTTTAAGTTAGAGGACCTAGTCCTCTATTAATCTTGTCTTTTCTTTTATAGGGGTGTGTTCCTTTCCCATTCTTGGCAGGGCTAGGGCTGTTTAAGTTTGAGGACCTAGTCCTCTTTTAATCTTGTCTTTTCTTTTATAGTGGTGTGTTCCTTTCCCAATCTTGGCAGGGCTAGGGCTGTTTAAGTTTGAGGACCTAGTCCTCTCATTGCCATTTACTATTTAGTGTGGTGTGTTATTTTCTCATCCTTCCTGTAGTTAGGCTCCGTTTTAGTTAGAGAACCTAACTAATCCCTTTTTGTACCTTATAGAGCTTTTCTGCCTTTGCTATAGTGTGACAGTTATGTCTAAGGAATTGAAAGAGAAGGATAATAAACCTTCGGATTTTAAAAAATGTCAAAAATGTACACAGAAAATGTCCATAATGGACGGGCATAGTGTATGTGTCTACTGTTTGGGGGCCATTCATTTACAAGAGACTTGTACTTTTTGTCACTCATTTAGCTCAAGAGTCCTTCAAAAAAGGAAAAGCAAATTGATTTTGAAAGGTCTCCTGAAACCATCCTTTGAGGAAGATTTAGGTAGTTCTTCTTCCTCACAATCTACAAAGCCTCCCTCTAGCCGGAAAGAAAAGACTGTTAAAAGTTCATCTCCAGTGTCCTCTGAGAAGTCTGGACCTCCTGAGAAAATATCAAAAACTACCAAGACTCCCACCTCATCGGCTCCACTGCCTTTGAAACCGATTAAGGTTATTACACTTGACATGCCTATATCGGCCCCAAGAACTTCGAAGCCTACAAAGGATTCTTTAGCTCGGAGCTGGTCAGCAGATATTCCACTGGTCTCCCCTAATCTGAGATCACTTATTTTTCAAAGATCTCACTCTCCAACCCTTTCCTTCAGGTCCTCTAGGAGCCTATCAGATGAAGATGTGGAGAGGGTGGTGCGCAGACTCTTGAAGGTGCTGGGGCTGGCAAATTTGCTTTCTGCTCCTGCCCAACTGGCCTTGGAGCCGCCCAAATCTTTCTCATCCACTACTGTTCCTCCACTGAGCCATCATGATCCAGGGAGAATGATAGCAATACCCAGGCCTTACACAGTCACCATCTTGTCTCAGCCTCTACTGAGCATACATCAGCCCCCCCTGATCAGACTGGTGCAGAACTTCACGTATTTCCTTATAAACCTGCAGCCTGTCACAGATCAACCTTCAGTGCTGGAGACACTAGCCAAAAAAAGGAAGAGGGAGCCACAACCTCCTGAATTTTCTAATTCTTTGGACTCTGTCAAGGACAAACTGGCTTATGCTGACCAGATGTCCTCTCAAGCTACATCTCTTACACCAAAGTCACCTTATACTTTGCCTCCCCATTAAAAGATTTCGTATTTGGACACAGTCTCAACTGAAGGAAGAACTTCTTCAAGTGCAAATCTAAGAACTAGTCAAATGCCCATAAGAGATACAGGGAAGTTCTGGGACTACCCAAGCCAGATCCCTTCGCATTCCTCTAGTTATTAAAACTTTTGAGGATATATTCACTAGTGCAGCTTTGGAGCTGGATTTCTAGCCTGCTCTGAAAAAAACCTGACAACCTTTGTAGGGCCATGGATTGATGCAAATACTTCTACATGA